>NW_016814834.1:71391-105108 GCF_001698545.2 Rhinopithecus bieti | reverse complement strand
AGTCTGAAGGGGTGGCCTGCCCCTCCACACCTGTGGGTGCTTCTCGTTAGGTGGAACGAGAGACTTGAGAAAAAGAATAATACACAGAGACAAAGTATAGAGAAAGAAAAGCGGGGCCTAGGGGACCGGTGCTGTGCTTACAGAGGACCCACACCGGCACCAGCCCCTGAGTTCCCTCAGTATTTATTGCTCAAAAGATAAGGGAGTAAATCAGCAGTAAGACATACAGATACACGGAGATGTTCCATTTGCCCAGGGACGGGCAGGAGACAGATGTTTTTCTTTTACTGAGATTTAAGAGAATGGTACTGACCTTCAACCACAAGCAGGCTTTAAGCATTTGCCTAACAAAGCACATTCCTTACAGCCCAAAATCTTTTCAACCTTAATTACCACAGCGATGTCTCTAGCAAGGACAGGATTGGGGGTAGAGTCACAGATTAACAGCATCTCAAATACAGAACCAAATGGAGTCTCTTATGTCTACTTCCTTCTATATAGACACAGTAACAGGCTGATCTCTCTTTTCCCCACAGTGCAGCCTCAACTGCCTGGCCTGGGTGCTTTGCTCCACCTGAGTGTGTTCTGGCAGGCTGGAAGTACTTTGGATCTGCCAGTGCACCTGGAGCCCAACCCCAGTGATCTGGAGGAGGGAGCTATGAGTAGGTCTGGGTGCCCCAGGGCTGCAGCCCACAGCTCAGGAGTGCTGAGCTGGGGTCTGTGCTTAGTACTTGAGTAGAGGAGGAGCCCACACTCTCAGAAAACTGAAAGAGGTGAGTCGTATGGGTTTGCCGGCTAGTGTGGGGCCAAGGGATGCCTCCCTCCATAGGGCTTGTCTGGTAAGGATGTGGCCTGTCTCCCTTCCAGGCCTTTCCCCAGGGGAGCCCCGCAACCCAAAAGACCTAACAACGACAACAACAAAATCACAAGCATAGTGCTAGTGATCAGAGGTGGCTCCCCCAAGGCCCAGGCGTGGACTTGGTGAGGAGGTCACCAACCTCTCTCCCCCCGCACCACAGTACAAAGCTGCAAATGCAAGGATACACAAGAGTCATGTGGCTAAGAGCCTGTCTACTGCCCATTGCTCTCAAGTGCCATCTACTAGATCGCAGCTCAAACTACAACAAAAAACTGATTCTCCTGCTCCTGAGAAATCAAGGGCAAGAATTCAACAAAAAACAAATAATCTGTACAGAGCCTTAGACCTCTGGAAACCTCGAGAAATAAAGCCAGATGACTACATTCAACTTACACCACAGTTGAAGGAACACCAGCCTTCCCAGATGAGAAATAATCAGCACAAGAACACTGGCAATTCAAAAAGGCACAGTGTCCCCTTACCTCTAAAGGAACTTACTAGCTCAACAGCAATGGTTCTTAACCATTCTGAAATGTCTGAAGTAACATACATGGAATTCAGTATCTGGATGGCAGGGAAACTCACCGAGATCCAGGAGAAAATTGAAACTCAATCCAAGGAAGCCAAACAATCTGGTAAAATGATCCAAGAGCTGAATGATGAAATAGCCATTCTAAGAAAGACCCAAACTGAACTTCTTGAGCTGAAAAATTCACGACAAGAAGTTCATAATATAATCAAAAGTATTAACAGCAGAATAGACCAAGCTGAGGAAAGATTCTCAGAGCTTGAAAGCTGGTTCATCAAATCAGCTCAGTCAGACAAAAATAAAGAAAATTAATTAGAAAAAAAGAACAAAACCTCTGGGAAATGTAGAATTTTGTAAAGAGACCCAGTCTATGACTCATTGGCATTTCTGAAAGAGAAGGAGAGAGAATAAGCAACTTGGAAAATGTATTTGAGGATATAGTCCACAAAAATTTCCCTAATCTTGCTAGAGAGGTTGATATACAAATACAAGAAATACAGAGAACCCCAGTCAGATACTATATAAAAAAAGCCATCCTCAAGGCACATAGTNATATACAAATACAAGAAATACAGAGAACCCCAGTCAGATACTATATAAAAAAAACCATCCTCAAGGCACATAGTCACTGGATTCACCAAGATCAATGCAAATTTAAAAAAAAAAATTTTGAGACAGGGTCTTGCTCTATTGCCCACGCTGGAGGTGCAGTGGCACAATCATGGCTCATTGCAGCCTCAGTCAAACAGGCTCATTCGATTCTCCCATTTCAGCCTTCAGAGCAGCTGGAATGACAGGCATATTCCAACATGCCCGGCTAATTTGTACATTTTTTTGTAGAGGCAGGATTTAACCATGTTGCCCAGGCTGGTGGTCTTTAACCCTTGGGCTCAAGTGATCCACCTATCTCAGCCTCCCAAAGTGCTAGGATTACAAGTTTAAGCCACTGTGCTCAGCCAGATAAAACATCTTAAAGGCAGCTAGAAAGAAGGGGCAGGGCTGGGTGCAGTGGCTCACGCCTGTAATCCCAGCACTTTGGAAAGCCAAGGCGGGTAGATCACTTGAGGTCAGGAGTTACAGACCAGCCTGGCCAACATGGTGAAACCCCATCTTTACTAAAATACAAAATTAACCAGGTGTGGTGGTGGGCACCTGTAATCCCAGCTACTCAGGAGGCTAAGGCAGGAGAATCACTTGAACCCGGGAGGTGGAGGTTGCAGTGAGCCAAGATCGTGCCATTGCACTCCAGCCTGGCCAACAGAGCGAGACTCCATCTAAAAAAAAAAGACAAAGAAAGAAAGAAAAAAAGAGAAAGAGGAAAAAAAAGAAAGAAAGAAAGAAGGGGCAGGTCACTTACATAGGGAATCCCATCAGGCTAGCAACATACCTCTCAGCAGAAACCTTACAATAGAAGAAATTGTGGACCTATTTTCAGCATCCTTAAAGAAAAGAAATTCCAGCCAAGAATTTCATATCCCACCAAACTAAGTTTCATAAATGAAGGAGAAATAAAATCCTTCTCAGACAAGCAAATACTGAAGAAATAGTGTACAACTAGATCCATCTTACGAGAGATCCTTAATAAAGTGCTAAATATGGATTCAAAAGAACACCACCTGCTACCAGAAAAGCACACTTAAGCATGTAGCTTAAAAAGGCACTGTAAAGCAATTATGCAATCAAGTCTACAAAACAACCAGCTAACATCACAATGACAGGATCAAAATCCAACGTATCCGTTTGAAACTTGGATGTAAATGGCTTAAAAGATACAGAGTGGCAGACTGGATAAAAAAACAAGGCCCAACCATTTGTTATCTTCAAGAGACACATCTCACATGTAATGACACTCACAGGCTCAAAATAAAAAGGTGGAGTAAGATCCACCATGCAAATGGAAAATAAAAAAGGGTAGGAGTTGCTATTCTTATATCAGATAAACAGAGTTTAAACCATTAAAGATTAAGGACAGTGAAGGTCATCACATAATGATAAAGAGTACAATCAAAACAGAAGCCTTAACTATCCTAAATACACATGCACCAACATTGGATATATATTGGAGATACATATATTTCCTAAATATATCTGCACCCAGATTAATGAAACAAGTTCTTCTCGGCCTCTGAAAAGATGTAGACAACCATGCAACAATAGTGGGAAACCTCAGCACCCCATTGATAGCATTAGACACATCATCAAGGCAGAAACAACAGCAACAACAACTCTGGACATAAACTTGACACTTGATCAATTGGATCTAATAAATATCTACAGAACACTCCACCCAACAACCACAGAATGTACGTTCTTCTCATTTGCACATGGAACATATTCTAAGATTGACCACGTGCTTGGTCATAAAACTAAGTCTCAATAAATTCAAAAAATCAAAACCATACAAACCAAACTCTTGGACCACAGTGCAATAAAAATATAAATTTATATCAAGAATATGTCTAAAAACTACACAAATACATGTAAATTAAACAACTTACTCCTGAATAAATCCCTGGTGAACATCAAAATTAATGAAGAAATTTAAAAATTATTTGAAATGTATGAAAATTGGGACACATCTTATCAAAAATCTCTGGTATGCAACCAAAGCAGTGTTAATAAGAGGAAAGTTTATAGCCTTAAGTGCTATAAGTTAGAAGGATCTCAAATTAATAATCGAACTTTGCACCTAAAGGAACTTGGAAAAAAAAAAAAACCCCAAAGCTAGCAGAAGAAAAGAAATAACTAAAGTTAGGGAAGCACTTAATGAAATTGAAATGCAAAAATACATACAAAAGATCAATGAAACCAAGAGTTAGGTATTTGAAAAACAAAATAAGATTGATAGATCACCAGCTATATTAACAAAGACAAAGAAAGAGAAGATCCAAATAAATACAATCAGAAATGACAAAGGCAATATTATAACTGATCTCACCGAAACACAAAAGATCCTGAGAGACGACTATGAACAACTCTATGGATACATATTAAAAATTTGCAGGAAATGGATAAATTCCTAGAAGCACACAATCTCCCAAGAATGAATCAGGAAGAGATTGAAACCCTGAATAGACCAATATCAACTTCTGAAATTGAATCAGTAATAAAGAATCTACCAACCAAAAGAAGCCCTGGACCAGATGGATTCATAACCAAATTCTATGAGATGTGCAAAGAAGAACTAATATCAATCCTAGTGAAACCATTCCAAAAAAAAAAAAAATCAAGGAGGAGGGGCTCCTCTCTAACTCACTCCATTAAGCCAACATCAGCCTAATACCAAAATCTGGCAGAGACATAATGAAAAAAGAAAACTTCAGACCAATATCCCTCATGAGCATAGATGCAAAAATCCTCAACAAAATATTAGTAAACCAAATCTAGCAGCGTATCAAAAAGTTAATACACCATGATCAGGTAGGCTTCATTTCTGAGATGCATAACTGGTTCAACATATGCAAATCAATCAACAAGGTTCACCACGTAAACAGAATTAAAAGGAAAAACCATATGAACATCTCAATAGATGTACAAAAAGCTTTCAATAAAATCCAACTTCCCTTCATGATGAAAACCTTCGACATACTAAGCATTGAAGGAACAAACCTCAGAATAATAAGGTTCTATGACAAACCCACACCCAGGTTCATACTGAATGGGCAAAAGCTCAAACCATTCTCCTTGAGAACTGGAACAAGTTGAGGATGCCCACTCCCACCACCACTTTTCAACATAGTATTGGAAGTCTTAGCTAGAGCAATCAGGCAAGGAAAAGAAATAAAAGGCATCCAAATAGCAAAAGAAGAAGTCGGCCGGGCACGGTGGCTCAAGCCTGTAATCCCAGCACTTTGGGAGGCCGAGACGGGCGGATCACGAGGTCAGGAGATCGAGACCATCCTGGCTAACATGGTGAAAACCCGTCTCTACTAAAAAATACAAAAAACTAGCCGGGCGAGGTGGCGGGTGCCTGTAGTCCCAGCTACCCGGGAGGCTGAGGCAGGAGAATGGCGTAAACCCGGGAGGTGGAGCTTGTAGTGAGCTGAGATCCGGCCACTGCACTCCAGCCTGGGCCACAGAGCGAGACTCCGTCTCAAAAAAAAAAAAAAAGAAGAGGTCAAACTATCTCTCTTCACTGACTATATGATTCTATACCTAGAAACCCCTAAAGACTATGCCAAAAGGATCCTAGAACTGATAAATCACTTTAATAAAGTTTCAGGACACAAAATCATTGTACAAAACTCAGGAGCATTTCTACACACCTGCAATGTCCAGGCTGAGAGTGAAATCAAGAACATAACCCCACTTACAATAGCTCCAAAGAAAATGAAATACCTAAGAATATAGCTAACCAAGGAGGTGAAAGATGTCTACAAGGACAACTACAAAACAATGATGAAAGAAATCAGAGATAACCTAAATAATTTTTTTTAAATTCCATGCTAATGGGTAGGAAGAACTAATGTCATAGAAATGACCATACTGCCCAAAGCAATTTACAGGTTCAACACTATTCATGTCAAACTGCCAATGCCATTCTTCACAGAATTAGAAAAAAGAAAAAAAAACTATTCTAAAATTCACATGGAACCAAAAAGGAGCCTGAATACTAACGCAATCCTAGGAAAAAAGTACAAAGCTGGGGGCATCATACTACCCAACTTCAAACTATATTATATAGCCACAGAAATCAAAACGGCTTTTTGTACTGGTACAAAACAGACACAGATACCAATGGAACAGAATAGAAAATTCAGAAACAAGGCCACACATCTACAACCATCTGATCTTCGACAAGGCTGAGAAAAACAAGCAATCGGGAAAGGGCTCCCTATTTAATAAATGATACTGGGATAGCTGGCTAGCCATATGCAGAAGATTAAAGCTGAACCCCTACCTTTCACTATATATAAAATTTTACTCAAAATCAATTAAAGAGTTAAATGTAAGACCTCAAACTGTAAAAATCCTGGAAGATAACCTAAAAAATACTCTTCTCAACATCAGCCTTGGCAAAGTATTTTTGACTAAGTCCCCAAAAGCAACTACAGCAAAAACAAAAATGGACAAATGAGACCTAATTAAACTAAAGAGCTTCTACACAGCAAAAGAAACTGTCAATAGAGAAAAAAAAACAGATAACATGCATAATGGGATAACATATTCACAAACTGTGCATCCAAGAAAGGTCTAATATCTAGACTCTATAGTGAACTTAAATTGACAATAAAAAAACAAATAACTCCATTAAAAATGGGCAAAGGACATGCACAGACATTTCTCAAAAGAAGACATACAGGTGGCCAACAAATATTATAAAATGCTCAACATCACTAATCGTCAGAGAAATGGAAATCAAAACCACAATGATATACCATCTCACACCAGTCACAATGGCCATTATTAAAAAGTCAAAAAATGACAGATGCTGGCGAGGTTGCAAAGGGAATGCTTATCCCTGTTGATGGGAATGTAAATAAATTCAGTCACTGTGGAAAGTAGTCTGGAGATTTCTCAAAAAACTTAAAACAGCTACCATTCAACCCAGCAATCCCATTACTGGGTATATACTCAAATGAAAATAAATCATTATACCAAAAAAACACATGCACTCATGTGTTCATGGTTGCACTATTCACAATAGCAAATATACTGAATCAACCCAGGTGCCCATCAATGGTAGATTGGATAAAACAAATGTGGCACATATACACCATAGAATACTATGCAGCTATGAAAAAGAATGAAATCTTGCTACTTTGCAGAAACATGGATAGTCCTGGAGGTCATAAACCTAAGTGAATGAACACAGGAACAGTAAACCAAATACCACATTTTCCAGCTTAAAAATGGGAGCTAAACATTAAGCACACATGGGTATAAATATAGAAACAATAGACACTGTGGACTACTAGAAGGGGGAGGGAGGAGGAAGCGAGAAGGGTGAGTTGAAAACCAATCTGTTGGATACAATGCTCACTAGCTGGGTGACAGGATACATATCCAAAACCTCAGCATCATACAATATTCCCACGTAACAAACCTGCAAATGTACCCCTGTGTATCTAAAATAAAAGTCGAGACTGGGCACAGTGACACATGCCTGTAATTCCAGCACTTTGGGAGGCTGAGGTGGAAAGATTGCTTGAGCCTAGGAGTTTAAGACCAGCCTGGGCAACTTAGTGAGACCCCCATCTCTACAAAAAAAAAAAAAAAAAATTAATTAGCGGGGCATGGTGGCATGGCTTGTAGTCCCAGCTACTCGAGAGGCTGAGGCAGGAGGATTGCTTGATCCTGGGAAGTGGAGGTTGCAGTAAGCCAAGATTGCATCACTGAACTCCAGCCTGGGTGACAGCACAAGAACCTGTCTCAGAAAATAAAATAAAATAAAAATTGAAATTTAAAAATAAATAAATAATAATGCTGATTGTGAATGCAAATAAACTGGGTTCACAGACTCCCACCTAACCTATCTCAGAGCCTCAGTTTCCACCTCCTTACAAGCCCCCTTCACTGCAAGTACAGGCAATAAAGACCTGTCACAACCCTTTAGTCACAACCCTTTCAAATTACTGGATTTTAGACGATAATTACTCTTCAGGATGCTTGCTGAAATTTAAAGATGCTAAAAAAGCTAAGATGCAATGTGAATATAACAATCAGACAATTTCAATGGAAATATTTTATGACTTGATAGAAACCTGACATCATCACCACGTTTCTGTGTGTGCCAGCTGACATGGTACCTGGGGAAGATAAATGAGGCTATAACAATTTTTGGTCCCAATTCTGAATCCTCCCACAGACGAGGTGACAACTAGAGCTGGCTACAAACAGAGAATTCAGTGTGTAAAAACTGAAGAATTTGGAGCTTTAACAGCCAGTGAGCAGCAATGTTTGATACTTTTACAAAAATGTTTTTTAAAACTCTAAAAAGGGGAGAACTGTTCTCTCACTCTCAATAAAATATTAGAAACAGACACATAAAATGACAAACTATTCTCTCGATGAGTGGCAATGGCCAAGTTCTGGGTTCCAAACAATCCTTGGGTTGGGAACCATTAGTGCTGGAAAGGAAATGGAAGTTCCACAGCTTCTACCAGAATTCCAGGATTTCAGAAAGAACACTATAAACTGAAGAAATGAAAAGTAAGGAAGAGAGGCACGGGGTGATACTGCCTCTAAATCTCAATGTTGACTGGAAAGTTGGAGGGCTCTAGGGCTCCATTTGCTGTGGCTGGACAGAAGAAACTTCACTGGCTGTTGTGTTCTAAAAGCTACCTGCAAAGTATCCCTTTGTCCAGAACACAGACTACTCCCCCATACAGGGAGCAGGAGGCAGATGCAGGCAGGCAGAGCCTCGGTGGTCCCAGCACAGCTGCTGGAAGCTCAGGCTGATATGCAAAATGCCAATTCATTAAGAAACAATATCCAGTTGCTTATGAAGCAGGGGCATTTTCCTCTCTCCAGCTGCCATGCTCCTTTACTGGAGCATATGGCATGCTATGAAAGTGACAGGGTCAGAGGAAGGCTTGGGTTACTTTTTGGAGGGCAGGGCCATGTTGAGGTGCAGATGCTCCAGCCAGGGCATTTTCACTAAAATCTCACTAAAACAAATCTGTTCTAGAACAGTGTAGTGAGCTTAAGGGATTTCAGAGCTGATCAAAGAAAAAGATATGACCATGAGGAGGACATAGCACACAATAACCTTCATTTACATGACTTGCATTGAAGGGGTGGCCTGCCCCTCCACACCTGTGGGCGTTTCTCGTCTCTCGTTAGATGGAACGAGAGACTTGAGAAAAGAAATGTGACACAGAGACAAAGTATAGAGGAAGAAAAAGTGGGCCCAGGGGACCGGCGCTCAGCATACAGAGGACCCACGCTGACACTGGTCTCTGAGTTCCCTCAGTATTTATTGATCATTATCTTTACCATCTTAAAAAAGGGAAGTGGCAGGATAATAGGATCATCTTAGGGAGAAGGTCAGCAGTAAGACATATGAATAAAGATCTCTGTGACATGAATGAGTTTAAGGAAATGTGCTGTGCCTTGATATGCATATGCAACATCTCCATAAACCTTTTTAGTGCATAAAGAGCAGCATTTAGTGCATAAAGAGCATAAAGAGCAGCATGCCGCTAGCAAGTCCCACCTTCAGCCCTATGGCGGTTTTCTCCTTTCTCAGTAAACAGAACAAACATACAATCGGGTTTTACACCAAGATGTTCTATTGCCCAGGGACGGGCGGGAGACAGATGGTTTTCTCTATCTCAACTGCCAAGAGGCCTTCTTTCCTCTTATACTAGTCCTCCTCAGCACAGACCCTTCACGGGTGTCAGGCTGGGGGACGATCAGGTCTTGCCCTTCCCACGAGGCCATATTTCAGACTATCACATGGGGAGAAACCTTGGACAATACCTAGCTTTCCTAGGCAGAGGGACCTGTGACATTTGGCAGTGTACGTGTCCCTGGGTACTTGAGATTAAGAGAATGGTGATGACTTTTCACAAGCATACGGCCTTCAGGCACTTGTTTAACAAAGCACACCCTGCACAGCCCAAAATCCGTTAAACCTTGAGTCACCACAGCACATATCTCTTGCGAGGACAAGGTTGGGGGTAGGGTCACAGATTAACAGCATCTCAAATACAGAACAAAATGGAGTCTCTTATGTCTACTTCTTTCTATATAGACACAGTAATAGTCTGATCTCTCTTTCTTTTCCACACATTGCATGTAAGGGGAAGTCTCTCACTGAATGAGATCTTCCAGAGGTTAAGGTGAAGGGAGAGAGGCAATGTGCACCCAATGTGAAAAACGGTTTGGCATTTCCTCAGAATGTTCAATACAGAATTACTGTGCATTTATACTTTTTGTGTTGCTATCAAGAAATACTTGAAGCTGAGTAATTTGCAAAGAAAAGAGGTGTAATTGGCTCACGGTTCTGCAGCTTATACAAGCATGACACCTGCATCTGTTCAGCTTCTGGTGATGCCTTAGGAAGCTTACAATCATGGCGGAAGGTGAAGCAGAAGCAGGCACATCACATGGCAAAAGCAGAAGCAAGAGAGAGCGAAGGAGGAGATCCCAGACTCATTTAAACAATCAGATCTTGCTTGAACTTAGAGAGAACTCACTCATCACCAAGAGGATGGCACTAAGCTATTCATGAAGGATGCATCCGCATGATCTAAGCACCTTTCATCAGGCCCCACCTCCAAAACTGGGGATCATATTTCAACATGAGATTTGGAGGGGACCAATATCCCAACCGTATCATACCATATGACCCAGCAATTTTTCCTTGAGGTAGTATACCCAAAACAATTGAAAACAAACATTCACACACTTGTACACCCAAATGAATTGAAAACAAACATTCAAACACATACTTGTACACAATGTTCATAGTTGCAGTATTTACAATAGTTTAAAAGTAGAAACAATGCAAATGCCCTTAAATGGATGAATAAACAAAAATTGGCACATCCATACAATGGAATATTATTCAGCCATAAAAAATGAAGCACTGAGACATGCTACCACATGGATGAACTTCAAAAACATTATGGTAAGTGAAATAAGCTAATGACAAAGAACACATACTGTATGATTTCATTTGTATGAAATATCCAGAATAAGCAAATTTAAAGAGACAGAAAGCAGATTCGTGGTTGCCATGAGCTAGGACCAGAAAGAGGATGGGTTGTAACTGCTTAATGAGTATCATTTGCAGTGATAAAAAAAGATTTGGAACTAGATAGTGGTAATGGTTGCACATCATTGTGCCAAAGATGGCCAACAAGCACACAATAACATACTCAACATAATTAGTCACTGGGTACATAAAAATCAAAATCACAATGAGATGCACATCCACTAGGATGTTACAATACAAAAGACAGGCAATAAAAAATGTTGGCAAGGGTGTGGAGAAATTATAGCTTTCACACATTGCTAGTGGGATTGTTAAATGGTACAGCCACTTTGGCAAACCCTCTGGCTGTTCCTCAGAAAGTTAAACATTGAGTTACCACATAGTCCAGCAATTTCACCACTAGTTATATACCCAAGAGAAATGAAGATATATGCCCACACAAAAATTTGTACATAAGCATTCACAGCAGTATTAGTCACAATAGGAAAAAAATGGAAACAACCCAAACGTCCATCATAAACCAAAAATAAAATTCTCAGGCCACACAATCATCTGAATGGATTCCTCCTTTCATCCAAACGCATTCCAAAGTTAACCTGAAAAACTAATTCAGGCCATGATTGCAAGGTGGACCCAGAAATACCTCATTATACCCACCTCCCTTTTGGAATTACTGATAGAATAGACTATAACTCTGATAAGAAACATTTACAATCTATTCTCTCTGAGATCTGCTACCTGAAGACTTCATCTGCATGATAAAACCTTGGTCTCCACAACCCTTTCTCATAACCAAGACATTCCTTTCTATTGATAATAACTCATTCAACAAATTGCCAATCAGAAAATCTTTAAATCTACATGTAACCTGGAAGTCTCCCACTCCCCTGCTTCTAGTTGTCCTGCCTTTCCAGCCCAAAACAATGTCCATCTTAACATGTATTGATTGATGCCTCATGTCTCCCTAAAATGTATAAAACCAAGCTGTACCACAAACACCTCTGACACATGTCATCAGGAACTCCTGAAGCTGTGTCACAGATGCATCCTTAATCTTGGCAAAATAAATGTTCTAAATTGATTGGGACCTCTCACAGATACTTTTGATTTACACCAAATTTGCTCTATCTATGCAATTGAATGTTTTTCAGCCATAAAAAAATGAAATACTGGTATTTACTACAGGATGAACTTTGAAAACTTTCTGCTAAGTAGAAGAACCAGTTCACAATATACCATATATTGTATGCTCCATTTACATGAAATGTCCAACATAGGCAAATCCATGAGATAGAATGTATATTAACTTTTGCCAATATAGACCATCCTCCTCATGAGTTTTTAAACCATAGTGTTTGATGGTTGAAGCAGAAACTATTATGTCATCTGATGTGATGCTCAATATATGTAGAGGACATACCTAAAACATTTGTATTAAAAGTGAGAAGGGTAACATCCCTAAATGGAAGATTTCTATACCTTACTGGAAATGGTTTAAAATGTCCATGCCAGTAGATTGTGATAAGTTAATATGTATATTGTAATACCCAGAGTAACCACTAAAGTAACCATAAAAAGACATATATTTAAAAAAAAAAACACTATAGATAAATCAAAATAGCCCCTTACAAGAGGATGGGGGGAGGGGAGAACGGGGATTCATTGCTAAGAGATACAGAGTTTCTTTTTGTGGAAGAAAAATGTTCTAAAATGAGATCGTGGTGATGGTTGTACAACTTTGCAAATATCCTAAAAACTGTTGAGTTGCACATTTTAAAACCATGAATTTTATGATATATAAATTATATCTCAAAAAAAGCTGTTAAAAATAAATACTAGTAAATAAATAAGCATATTCTAATCTCATTCTTTCTGAAGCCAAACATCTATATAGAAAAAATAAAACAAAACTGGTACCCCACATACGTAGTATAGAGTCCCATTGCAGGTGCCTCATTTTAAGAGAAACATTGATAAAATGGCATATTTCCAGAGGACTGCAATGCAGATGATAAAGGAACTGACCTTATGAAGAACACTTGAAAGAAAAGTTTGTTGTTTGGAGAACAAATATTTAGTAAGGAAACATGAGTGTTACTTCAACTATGTGAAAGTCTACCATGCTAAAGGGTTAACCTACTATTGTGCAAAATTTAGAATTTATACCAATGGATTGAAATTGTCTCTGTTCGACATAAGGAATGGACCATCTTGAGAAGCAGTGAAGTTCCTGTCACTTAATCATTCTAGCACCAGCTGGAAATTCATCATTGGTCAGGGATATTGTTAAAATAAGTCTTCTATGAGGGGGGATATTAAAACAGATGGTCTTAAAGCTCCTCTCCAATTGTAAGATTTTGAACTTCCAAGTTCAATTTCTAAAATTTATTTCCATTATAAAATTATGTATAGTTTTGGGGGGAAATGGTTTGTTTATGGGGAACATTAAATTATGCTTAAGAATGAGTAAATCTTTAAAATTAAGAACATTTGAAGTGAGTTTCTTATAAATAGGATATACTTGAGTCATGGCTTTTGTTTTATATCCATTCTACCTATCTCTGTCTTTTGATTGGCATGCTTAGACCACTTACATGTACATTAATTATTGATATATTAGGACTTTAGTGTGACATATTATTATATGTTTTTTCTTTGTTAATTTTGCTTCTTGTTCTTCTGTTTCCATATATTACCTTCCTTTGGGTTACTTGAAAGTTCTTTAGAACTTCATTTTGATTTATCCATAGTGTTTTTTAAAAATATATGTCTTTGTATAGTTACTTCAGTGGTTACTGTAGGTGTATTAGTTCATTCTCATGCTGCTATGAAGAAATACCAGAGACTGGGTAATTTATAAAGGAAAGAGGTTTAATTGACTCACAGTTCCACATTGCTGGGGAGGCCTCAGGAAACTTTCAATCATGGCAGAAGGCAAAAGAGAAGCAGGCACCTTCTTAACAGGGTGGCAGGACGGAGTGAGTGCAAGTAGGGGAAATGCCAGAGACCGACACTTATAAAACCATCAGCTCTTCTGAGACTCACTCATAAACACAAGAACAGCATGGGGGAAACTGTCTCCATAATTGAATCACCTCCACCTGGTCTGGCCCTTGACATGTGAGGATTATGGGGATTACAATTCAAGGTGAGATTTGGGTGGGGACACAGAGCCAAACCATATCAATAGGAATTACAATATACATATTAACATCACATTCTACTACCATGGATATTTTAAACCATTTCCAGTAAGTTGTAGAAATCTTACTTCCATTTAGGTTTATTTACCTGCCTCATTTTTAATACAAATGTTTTAAGTATTTCCTCTATATATACTAAGCCTCACATCAGATGACATAATAGTTTCTGCTTCAACCATCAAACATCATTTTAAAAACTCATGAGGAGGATGATCTATTATATCTACCCCTGTATTTACTCTTTCCAATTGTTCTTTTTCCTTCCTGAAGTGCCATCATCTTTCTGTTATTTCTGTTTAGGAAACTTCCTTCTGCCATTCTTTAAGCGTGGATCTGTTATTCGCAAATTCTCTTAATCTTCTTTTATCTGAAAATATCTTTATTTCCATTTCATCCTTAAAAGGTGTATTCATGGATATAGAATTTGTAGCCCCATCTGTTGTCCCAGCTACTCCAGAGCCTGAGGCAGGAGGATCGCTTGAGCCCAGGAGTTCAAGGCTGCCATGAACTATGACCACACCACTGCACTGCAGTCTGGGCAACACAGTGAGACCCTTTCTCTAAAAAATTATTTAATTGTGTTTGGCAGCAGGTGGAAAAGTGGACTACCGATCAGCCATGCTCCACACCATCTCCTTCAGTTTCCTTGATGCTCAGTTTTGTCTTTTTTTACATGATCATGTAGGTAGGACAATTGCCCAGTCAGTGTATATGAATCTACTGCGTTCCTTAAACAGTTAACGTGGGATACCATAGAGATGATCAAGTGTGACGGCGAACAGGTATTTTGAGAGTTCTTAAATACCCAAGTCAATCTTTGTTGTGAAAACTGGGATGGGGTCGGTTGAACCTACTTCTTGCGGACAGTTTTACAAAAGTCATGACCATAACGAAGTGTGAGCAATTCCCCGCTTTATTAAACAGTGTGAAAAAGCGCTACTGGGTTTTGATTGGTTTATGTTTAATAAAGATTGAATGAAACCACGGAAGAGCTTTTAAGAACACTGGCAAAAAAAAAAAAAAAAAAAGCCATAAACAAGAGCAAATGAAAACCCGAGACAAGGTTGTATGGATCAAGAAAACTGCTGAAAAAGGGAAGGACAACGGGGAAATTCGCCAATAAAGAGATATACGTGACCAGCAAATATAGCAGAAAGGGAAAAATGCACGCGTGTGGGTTTGGTGGCACTCTGTAGCGCAGAATTACTGCACTATGTGCATTAAAGAGGAATGCGAATTAAAGGAAGGTCTTGGCTGGCAGGTTTTCAGGGGAGACCGTGGGAGAAGGGGGGTGATATGAACAGGCAGAGGTTTCTTCATGTGCTTTCTGTACAGAATCAGCTTAGCGGTCGAGACTGTCGTCTTCCACTTCTGCTCAAACCTAGGAGACTGTGTCCCAGGGATCCCTGGCCGCTCCTGCCTTGGGAGGCGCCCGGAAAGAGGCAGGGCTTTGTGGGCGGGACCGGACGGTGGGCGGAGCTGAGACTGCAGGGCTTGTCTGGTGGGCGGGGCCACTGCGCGGACGGCCTCTCTGCCGGGGGCGGGGCTAAGCTAGGAGCGGAGCTAGGCTGGTGGGCGGGGCCCGCAGTGAGGCGGTGTGGAGGGGGCGGAGCTGTGCGGGCTCGTGCAGGAGGGGCCGAGGCCAGCGGCCCCGGAGCCAGGCTTGGTCTGGGGAACCCGCGGGTGCGGGGACGAGGGCGGGGCGAGAGCGGGGGCGGGGCGGACGGGGCTCTGCCAGCGGCCGCCGGGCACGGCTAGTGTTGGGGCCGCGTGCCGATGAGGCTCGAAGCTTGTGCGGGTCGGTCATTTCGGCGGCCTGCCCGTGGCCGGGGCCCATGGCCGGCCGCGTCGGCGGCTCTGTCTGCGGCCAGGCGGCGTAGCGGCTGCCCTGTCTGGCCTGGGCGGTTTCGGCTGGTCGCGCTGGCGGCCGCCCGAGGCTCGTAACCAGTCGCCTTCTGCAAGGGCTACACGCACGCTGCCTCACCTTCTTCGACCTGGCCTGGCGGCGCGCATGACTTCCCCTACTTCTACATCGTGGCCTCGGGTGATGCTCAACGTCCGCCTGCAGGTGCGGATCGAGTGAGCGCCGGTGGCGGCGGCCGGCGGTAGGCCCGGCTGGAGGCGCCCGTTCCCCGCCCCCCCCGGCCCGGGTTCGCGTCATGAAGGACAGCTGGATCGCGGCGGGGGGCGGAGGCGGGGCGGCCCGGGCCCCTGGACTCTAGACTCCGCCGCCCAAACATCGAAGGCCCCAGCCCTGGCCCGGCCGCGGTCTCAGCCCGGAGAGCCCCGGATCGCGCAGGAAACGCACTGAACAGTGCCCCCTACCGATTGGCTCCAGAAACTACCTGAGCTCTGACGACCTGTTGCCTCACACCTGGCAAAAGTGGGGGAAACCAGAAGGAGGGGAATTCTGCTGCGGCGACTTGACTTTCCAGGCCTCCGAGCAGAAAGCGTAGGAGGCGACAGGTTGGGAATGGGGAGGGGCGGTGGCCTCGGCCCTCCAGAGGTCGTGGGCGCCTTGGCGGTCGGGGGAAATATGGAAAGCACCGGGGCAAACCAGCCCGAAGAGCTGTGGAGCCCAGCTGGGGAAAGGAAAGGCCAGCCTCAGTTCTCCTCTCCTCCCCAGTCATCATTCCAGGATAGGGTGAGGGGCAGCCCCCTCCCGCTCACTCCCCAGTCTGGGCAATGAGGGTAATGGGCTGGGGGTGCCCTGGCAGGCCCTAGAGGGAGCAACGTCCCCACCCTTCTCCTTCCCCCCAGTCCGGTGGGGTCATAGGGCGGATTGGTTCCTCTCTAGGCCCGAGCCCCACGTCTGTTCTCTTCTCAGTCCTCAGCCCTGGGGCTCCCTGCAGCTCCCCGCACAGCCTTGGCAAACTGCCTCCTGCCCTGTCCTTTGGAGCCAGGGACTTGGTGTCGCCTGCTCCTTGATGTCCCTCGTGTTCCCTGCCTCCTACCTGAGGCAACCCCCCAAGCTCTGCATTTGGAGACAGGGAAAGGTAGGAGAAACAGCATTCCTACCGTCCCCTCCCCCACAGCCTTGCTCTTCCGGCCTGTCAGCCAGCTCCCTAAGGCCCTAAGCTGTCAAGTAGCAAGGTCCTCCCAGGGCCAGAGTCCCATCCTCCAGCCCCAGACGGCCTCTAGAAGCCTACTGTGTACTGAAGTGATCTGGGCAAAGGAGACCTCCCTGAGCACACAGCAGCTCTCAGCCTGGGGTGGGCAGAGCACATGGAGGAGGGGCTTGCAGAGGAGGCCATTCCTGGGGAAGCAAGGACGTGTCTGGTGGCCAGGCAACTGAGGTCCCCATCTCTTTCTTTCTCTTTCAGGCATTGGCGTTTGTAGGCGGTGACCTGCCCCTTCTTTGGCCCTGCCAAGAGTCTCATCCCTGCCCTGGGGCACCTCTGGCCCTGGACCTGCTTGGGCAGAGGTAGCATGAAGGACCTAAACAGGAGAAGAAGGGTCTTCCTAGTAGAGGCACAGCACGGACAAAGGCTCACGGGGTGGGGTTCCCAGGGATCGAGTCCTGGCTTGGGAAGGAAGGTCTGAGTTCCCTGGGAACTGAAATCTGCTGGCAGCACTGTGAGGTGTATTTCCCCTCCTAATGACAGAGGAAACTGAGGCTTCGGGGAGGGGGGGGTTTGCCCTTGACACGCAGATAGGAGGAGGAGGAACTGCATGTGCCCCTGGGCCTGCAGGCCCCACACCCCTCCCCAGTCTTCTCCAAGACCTGGCATGGTGGGAGGAGGAAAGGGGAAGTGGAGAGGGAAGCATAGGGCTCCTGGGGCACCAAGGGAGAAAGGGGCCCAGGGGTAGGGAATCTGGGGATCTCGCTTTCCTTAGAGCAGTACAGAAGGTCACAGGGAAGATCAGGAGGACAGACAGCTGAGATGGGAGACAGGAGAGATGGGCCCCAGGACCCCTGGGGAGCCAAGCTCTCCCCAAAGCCTAACCTCCCCACCCCGCCTGGAGCTTCACCAAGGGCTCCTCAGCAGTGCAGTGGCACAAGCCTCCCAGTTTGGTGGGCAACTGGGGTGATCTTGGTGTTGTGGCTCCTGGAGACACGACATAACCAGGAGGGTGAAGGGATAAACCTGGGGTGAGCTGGGGCTGAGACCCATGGCATAACCCCAATTCTCTCTCCTCAAGCTCAATCCCCATCCCCAGGACCACACAGGAGAATCTCATCCTCATGGCTTGGATTGGTCCTGGGGCCCCGGGTGTGCTGCTAACCGGTGTACAATGGTCAGGAGCAGCCCAGAGGGGAGCCAGGAAGAGACCCTCGCCCTCACCCTCTTTCCCCATTTCCGCATCTCTTGCACTGGTACCCTGAGGGCTACGTTCTCAGTTCCTGGGACTGAAAACTGCAGCAGTCTGGCCAGCTCCAGGGACAGAGCGGCCCAGCCACCTACCATGTACCCTCCTCAGCTGCCCACTGGACCGAGGTCCTGAATGAAGCCGGCCGCCTGCCTCACCCCAGAAGAGGCTGGACCGTGGCTGCCTCGTGCCCCCTGCAGTCTCCCACATCCAGGGCCCGATGACGTGCCTGCTTGTCCTAAGTTTCATGGGAACCCCTGACCCTGCTGGCCCCTCTCATCTACCCCAACCCTGACCACCCTGGACCACCTCTGGGGACCCGTCAGCCTGCTGGTCCCCCCAACAGATGTCTGGGGGCAGCCTCTGTGGGACAAGAGTGACACAGGGTTGGAGGAGAAGAGGAGTGAGGGGCTTCCTTGTGTCTGATGCACAGATGTGGCCCTTTCAAACCCTGGTGTCACCCTCTGGGTGACTGGATCCCCAGCTCCCCCCTCTTCCTGGGCCAGCCAGGAAGGATGGAGGAAAGCTCTTTGCTGAGCGCATGCGTGGGAGTGTGGGGGGTGACTGAGCCCTCCCCATGCAAGGGCCTCGGCCTGGGACCCTGGAACCTGCTTCCCTACTGGGAGAAATGTGCATCAGAGCTGCAGGGGTCCCTACCCTCAGAGACCCCCGACTGCAGGGAGCCCCACCCCATAAGATGGGCACGGAAATCCATGTCCTCCCACCACCCACCCCCCGTGGCTTCTGCTGTGGCTGTATTGGCCTAGAGGGGCTGGCTGGGGAGGAGCAGGGCTGAGCCCCTCAGCATCTGCTCCTGTCCCTGCCTTTTCACACCTGCTGCCTGAAGTGGTAGCTCTGCCTGCTGCTTCTCCACCTCCCCTCCCCACCTCTTCTCTCCCCAACGGGGCCCTTGCTGCGTGACAGGGTCTCCATGCACTTTATTTATTTGTGGTCTGTTTGCCAGGCGGTGGAGCTTCTAGACACTGACCGGAATGACATACTTTTCTGTGTGTGATTCACTGTGTACTGGTCAGCACAGGCTGGCCAGAGACATGTTCTTGTTTCTGGTGTTGTCATGTCTTCTTGTTTTCTCTAAGTTAAAAAAAAAAAAAAGTCCTTGGTTTAATACACTAAAATCCCAACTGGAGGCCTCCCGTGTCTGGTGGGGGTGATGCAGTGGCCTCGGGTGGAGAGAGGCCCCATGGTAGGTCACCGGTTCCCATGGCCAGGGAGAAGCCTCTGAAGGGTAGGGGTGGGGGAGGCTGTAGCAGGGACCGTGTTTCCTGTTCAGAGGCTGTGCTGAGGACTGATTTGACCCGGACCACTGCCCCATAAGAAGAAGGCAGCAGCCTGACCCGGCCCCAAGAGGTGGCTGCTTGTCCTGTTGACAGCCTCTGTTCACCCACAGGGCCCTGGGTGAGAGGCATCCTGAGGACACAGGGCTATGCTCAGACTCAGGAGTGCAGTCTGGGTTTAGGGGCCCTGGGGGCACCCCTGTTGCCAAGGACTACCCAGGGGCCAGAGCATCCTGACAAGGAGGACCCCTCCAAAAGCACTGGTGCCAACACCCTATGGCATCTGGCACCACAGGAGAAATGGACCCCAGTCCCTGAACTACCCTCCCCTTTGTCTAGATGGTCCTATTCAGTCCCTGGTGGGCCCATCCCCACTCCAGGGATCACGTGACTTGGCAAACCAAGATGGGGGATGATCTCCCCAGAGCATGGCTCCAAGGCCTCCTGAAGAGGGAGGACCACCCCTCCATCCCTGCTACAGAGGAAAAGAAGGCAGGAAGGCCGGTTCTGCTCAAATGGGACCCCAGGAGACCAAAGCCCTGAGCTGTAAGTCCAGGTCTTCCACTTCCTACTGTGTGGTGCCAGGCAAACTGCACAACTTGGAGTTTTTAGTAAGGTTCCTTTGGGATGCTTGTCAGCAGTGAATACAATGTCTGTTCAACGTTTGTCATCAGGTCTCACCTGGAGCAGCCTTTTTACTGTGGGGAAAGGGAACCAAGTGAAGGGAACGGACATCTGATGAGAGCCTGTCATGTGCCAGGCACCATTCTAGGTGCTTTGCATTCCTAATCTCATCATAATCCCACAACTACCTAACCTTTATCTCCATTTTACAGAGAAATTGAGGATAAGAACCAAGTCTGAAATAGAACCCCAAGCAGAATCTCTTTTCCTGAGCTCCCAATGCCCCCTGGAGAGGCAGGGAATTGGGCTGGAGTAGTGGTGGAATGGAATAGCAAAGGTGGAAGATGACCCTGTTCTTTCTGGGTGGGGTCCAGAAGGCAGATAAGAAATCCAGGTGTGGCCGGGTGCAGTGACTCATGCCTGTAATCCCAGCACTCTGGGAGGCCAAGGTGGGCGGATCACAAGGTCAGGAGTCAAGACCAGCCTGACCAACATGGTGAAACCCCGTCTCTACTAAAAATGCAAAAATTAGCTCGGCATGGTGGCGCACGCCTGTAGTCCCAGCTACTCGGATGGCTGAGGCAGGAGAATCGCTTGAACCTGGGAGGCAGAGGTTGCAGTGAGCCAAGATCTGGGCAACAGAGTGAGACTCCATCTCAAAAAAAAAGAAAGAAAAGAAAAGAAATCCAGGGCTTGGATGGGGGACAGACTTGGGAGCCTTCTCCAAATGGAGCTCCCCAATGGGAGCAGCTGGGGCCGCCCTAAGATGGGTTCACCTGTCCTTTCTCCATCCTACCTCCAGAGATTGATTGAAACGTAAGAGACTGAGGAGAGGGCAAGAGAGCAGCTAAGCGGGCGGTTCCGGGGGCGCCAGAGCAAATACAATGAGAAATGGGAAATATAAAGAGCATGCAAAACCTCATCCTACTCCTTTTCACCCCACCCACAAGGGAAACTGCTGCATTTGGACAAATTTCTACTTTGTGTTGGTGGAGGGAAGGAGAAAGAACATACTACTTTGAAAACTTCTCCTCCCACTTCATCTTTATCTTTCCATGTTATTAGGTATTTTTCTATATTCCAAAGTCACCTAGTAGTCTCTTGTATGAAGGTATCATGCATTTCTGAATGCCTCTTGGTTATTTCCCTTTATTGTTTATTTGGGGAGTTTGGTTTCTTGGTTGTTCGTTTTTTTTTTCTGTTGTTTTGTTGTTATAAACATTCCAGTAACAGATAAGTTGGACCTCATCAAAATTAAAAACTTTTGTGCATAAGAAGTCACTATCAGGACAGTGAAAACACACCCTACAGAGTGGGAGCAAATATTTTAAAACATATATCTGATAAGAGATTTGTATCCAGAAATATAAAAAGAACTCTAGCTACTCAACAAAGAAAGACAGACAACCCAATCAAAATATGGGCAAAGAGTTTTAATACACATTTCTCCAAAGAAGGGATACATATGGCCACCAAGCACATAAAGATGCTCAACGTCATTAGTCATTAGGGAAATGCAAATCAAAACCACAATGAGCTACCACTTCACCCTCACCCACTTCACTCATTAGGATACTTATTTATTTATTTATTTATTTATTTATTTATTTATTTGGAGACAGCATCTTGCAATGCCCAGGCTGGAGAGCAGTGACACAATCTAAGCTCACTGCAACCTCTGCCTCCTAGGTTCAAGTGATTCTCATGCCTCAGCCTCCCAAGTAGCTGGGATTACAGACGTGGCCACCACACCTGGCTAATTTTTGAATTTTTTGTAGGACGGGGTTTCGCCATGTTGGTCAGGCCGGTCTCGAACTCCTGGCCTCAAGTGATCAACCCTCCTCAGCCTCCTAAAATGCTGGAATTACAGGTGTGAGTCACCATGCACAGCTCAACTTTTAAAAAAAATTTAAAATAGCAAGTGTTGGTGAGGATGTGGAGAAATTGGAACCCTTGTTCATTACTAATGGGCATGTAAACTGGTACAGCAGCCACTGTGGAAAACAGGTGGTTCCTCAAATAGTTAAACCTAGAATTATCCTATAGCCCAGCACTTCCACTCCTAGGTACATACTCAAAGGACTGAAAGCTGGTACTGCAACATGAATTTTCATAGCAGCACTGTTTACAATAGCTAGAAGGTGGAAACAACCCAAATGTCTATCAGTCTATCAACTGATGAATGAATAAACAAAACTTGGTATATTTATACACTGGAATATTATTCAGCCCCAAAATAATCCCACAATGAAGTATTTGATACATATTACAAGGTGGATGAACTTTGAAAATATTATGCTAAGTGAAAGAAATCAGACACGAAAGATTACAAATTTTATGATTCCATTTATATGAAATGTCTAGAATATGTAAATTCATAGAGACAGAAAGCAGATTAGTGGCTGCCATGATCTAGGAGAGGGAAGGATGGAGAGTGACTGCTTAATGAGTACAGGGTCTCCTTTTAGGGAGATGAAAATGTTTTGGAACTAACAGTGGTGATGGTTACACAACATTGTGAATGTACTAAATGCCACGAATTATACATTTCAAAATGGTTGATTTTATGTTATGTGGATTTCAACTCAATAATGAAAACAAAATTTGCTGACACATTTTATTATCTCACCACTGGGCCTCTTCCATAGATGAACTTCTCTCCTGCCCTTTCATTCAATCCCCTGCAGCCCTTGTCCTGCCCCTGTGGTATAAAAAGCTTAGAAAAGTAGCCCCATCCCATTAGTTCCCAAGCAATCCTAGCCCTCAACTCCTTCCCCATTAGGGTGGCCCAGAGAGTGGGAATCTCTAGCGAACGATGGGATCATTGAGGACTGATCTGGCCATATTCCTCAACTGCCTGACCAGTGGAGAACAGCACAGACTTCTTGACTCTTCCTCCTGGCCTCCTGTTTTTGAAAAAAGCAGAACATTCCCCTCCCACCCTGGCAGACTCGCCCACACTGCCTTTAGTCTGGGCTCCTGGCTCTAACCCTGGGGCCTTATCCTTGGACATGGATGTCTTGGCCTTGTAGTTATATTGGATGCCACAAACACATGAATGCCTGACCCTCTGGACACAATCCTACATCATCTCACATTCCCAGTTCCTCCCAGGAAGAGGATCAAGTGACAAGCAGGACCCCAGGTAGCAGAGACCAGCCGAGGTGGCTCAGTCACTTGGTACAGTGTTTAAATATGACATTGATGGAAAGCAGATATTGAGTCTGTATTAGTCTATTCCTCCACTGATATGAAGAAATACCCAAGACTGGGTAACTTATAAAGAAAAAGTGTTTACTTGACTCACAGTTCCGCATGGCTGGGGAGGCCTCAAGAAACTTACAATGATCGTGGAAGGGGAAGCAAACACATCCTTCTTCACAAGGTGGCAGGAAAGAGAAGTGCCAAGCAAAGGGGGAAAATCCCCTTATAAAACCATCAGATCTCATGAGAACTGACTCATTATCATGAGAACAGCATGGGGTAACCAAGCCCATGATTCAATTACCTCCCACTGGGTCCCTTCCACCACATATTGGGATTGTGGGAACTATAATTCAAGATGAGATTTGGGTGGGGACACAGCCAAACCATATCATTTCACCCCTGGCCCCTCCCAAATCTCATGTCCTCACATTTCAAAACACAATTATGCCTTTCCAACAGTCCCCTAAAGGCTTAGCTCATTCCAGCATTAACCCAAAAGTCCAAATCCAAAGTCTCATTTGAGACAAGGTGGTTCCCTTCTACATAAGTGCCTGTAAAATTGAAAGCAAGTTAGTTGCTTCCTAGATTCGATGTAGGCACAGGCATTGGGTAAATACACCCATTCTAAATAGGAGAAATCAGCCAAAACAAAGGGGCCACAGGCCCCATGCAAGTCCGAAATCCAATAGGCCAGTCATTAAGCCTTAAAGTTCCAAAATTATCTCCTTTGACTCCATGTCTCATATCCAGGTCACGCTGATATCCACAGCCTTGGGCAGCTCTGCCCTTGTGGCTTTGCAGGGTACAGCCCCCTCCCAGCTGCTTTCACAGGCTGGCATTGAGCCAGATCTCATGAGAACTTACTGTCATGAGAACAGCATGGAGATAACCACCCCCATGATTCAATTACCTCCCACTAGGTCCCTTCCACAACATGTGTGGATTTTAGGAACTATAATTCAAGATGAGATCTAGATGGGGACACAGCCAAATCATATCAGAGTCCCACAAGTGGGGTGACCAGACCCTCAGAGTTTCAGCAGGACCAACAGTCTGGAACTTCCAAGAGTTTGTTCTCTGGGCCCTGAAACTGGGAGACAGTCTTGCTGCAGGCTGTACCCTATTGGCTCTCCTCCCGCTGCCATGCTGACTGTGGCAAACACACCAGTCGCTGTTGCCATCTGTTCCAACTTGGCCACCTGGAACAAGGCTGAACCTTGGGCCCTCTCCCAGTTTGACAGAGCAGTCCCCAAGGCCTTCTGAGTCTAGACTGACTCATGCCCTGCCACTAGCCATTTCTTGGAAGGCTCCCTCTGTGGCGGCCATGACAGCACTTCCTCTTCCTGGCCACCAGAATCCATCTGTAACAACTGTGGCTGCTTTTCCACTCAAAACACCTCTTCCCACAGATATCAGGGGTTCACTCATTAATGAAACCTTCCTTCTTTCCCCCCACATACACTAATTCATGGCACAATCCCCACCACCTGTAAAATCAGAAGGCCTTCATGTTCCAGGAAAGGTCTTCAGGACACCTTGAAAATGGACTCATGGCTCATTCTCTAGCCCCTCTTTATGTCTGATACTATGGTGGGTACCAGGCACAGATTCCCTGTGGGCAGTCAGGGCAGGAGCTCACAGGAACATGTAAGTGCAGAGTAGGAGCCAGGGTGTGAGTGAGGGCTCAACTAACAGGAATGTGATGCTCCTCACCACCACCAAGGAAGTAATCTAGGATATGGGTGATGTCGCTACCTTTAGGGAAAAGGTCAAATCAGAAAAACTGGGCCACCCAGACCAGCAGAGCAGCAAGATGGCCTTCCCAGTTCCCAGAGACTGCCACCAAAGGATTTCACTTTTCAAATCATGCGTGTTAAAAAGAAATATCAGGGTATGTGCAACATGAATCCCACTGGACACACCAGACACAGCTGGAAGGTGATTTCATTAATACTACGAAAGTGCTCTCAAAGAAGTTTTCCTGGAATGTCTTTTCTAAAGGTCTTTCCAAGTGAACACCATGGCAAATCTGAGCACTGGTTACAGCATTTTTGCTCAGATGTGATGCAAAGCCTCACCCCAGACCCTCGGTTGTATTTCCCATACTCCTCTTTCCACTTCCCTTTTCTACAGGCTTTTGCCCATGGAAATGCAGAGGGCAGAGGCCAGCCTGGAAGCTCAAAGGCTGGCTTGGGGGTTCAGCTTCTGGCTCATCAGCCCTGGGAACATGGGCATGTCACTGTGCCCCTCTGCACCTGCCTCCCTCTCTGCCCCATGGGCACAGCAGTTCACAAAGGGGAAGCAACGTTCACAGTGCCTGTCAACATTTGAAACTGACAGACTCATCTCTCTTCCATTGCCTAGTTTCTCACTTTCTATGACTTTTCCTGGTGACAGCAACTCTCCACATACACACCACCTGGGAATGACTGTAGGTTTAATGTCAAATTTAATAAAATGTCAGATCATACTACCCTGAGAATCACAGCAAAATGGTTAAAGTTGAGGCTCTGCAGCCTCACACTGACACCTACTTCCTTTACTCCCTTCCTGTGCCCCACCACCTTGTAGCCTTTGTTTTCCCCTTATCAAAGTCTGTGATGCAGTGATGACTGTGTCTCTTGCTGAAAGCCTTAGCAACACCCTCCCAAGGGCTTTCAGATATAGTTCAAGGAAGTGGCCAACAGATGGCGCTATTCTCATTAGCGCAAGCCAGGTGAGCTGAGACAAGAGGCGTTTCACCAAGCAGCTTTGACAAAATTAGCTGTCTGTAATTGAATAGCCCATAAGAATGAGATAAATAGGTTTTCAAAAGTTATACGAGGTGTACGATCTTAAGCAAATAAGAACCTCTGAGGTGGTTATGTTCTTTTAATTCCTAACACACTACAACAGAGATTTGCAAACGGGACTGGAGACTCAAATACCCAGGTAAGTCACAAGGGCCTTCTCAGAACACCGATAAACACTGGGAGACGGTTCAGCCCCCTGTTTTACATTAGGCACCATGTGGTTCAAGCAGGCTTCGGAGGGAGAAACCAGCTGGGCTTAAATCCTGGCTTTACAGGTTATGAGCTGGGTGACTTTGGCAGGTCCCTCATACTCTTGGCTTCACTTTCTTCATTTGTAAAATAATGAGTAATTCATAGAGTTCTATGAGGAAACAATGAAATAATGTACACAAGTAAATATTTATTACGGTGCCTGTATTAGTTTCCTAGAAATGTGCCATGAAATTACTACAAACTGGGTCACTTAAAACAACAAAAATGAAAGAAGGCAGAGCAGGATGGCTGAATAGAAGTTTCCAGTGATCAGTCCCCATGCAGGAGATCAAACTGAACAACTATCCACACACAAAAAAAGTACTTTCATAAGAACCAAAAATCAGATGAACAATCACAGTACCTGGTTTTAACATCCTATTAAAAAAGAAGCAATGTTGGAAGGCGGAGGCGGACAGATCACAAGGTCAAGAGTTCAAGAGCAGCCTGGCCAACATGGTGAAACCCCGTCTCTACTAAGAATACAAAAATTAGCCAGGCATGGTGGCGCATGCCTGTATTCCCAGCTACTCGGGAGGACCCAGGAGGCAGAGGTTGCAGTGAGCCAAGATCGTGCCATTGCACTCCAGCCTGGGCGACAGAGCAAGACTCCGCCTCAAAAAAAAAAAAGCAATAAAGGGAGTAGGAAACACAGTCTTGAATCACCTACACCACCCCTCCTTCATTCCACAGCGGTGGTCGTGCGGCATGGAGAGAGAATCTGCGCACTTGGGGCAGGGAGAGTGCAGTTATAGTGGGACTTCGCCTTGAAACTCAGTGCTCCCCTGTCACAGCAGAAAGCAACATGGGGCAGGAGTCAACAGGCACCCACAGAGCGAGCGTTTATACCAGCCCTAACCGAGGAAAATTCCCCATCAAATGGCTGGAACCTGAGTTCCAGCAAGCTTCACCACCACAGGCTAAAGTTATCTGGGGTCCTAATAAACTTGAAATGCAGTCTAGGCCACAAAGACTGCAATTCCTGGGCAAGTCTTCGTGCTGTGCCTAACTCTTCAATGCCCAGACATGAAAAAACATACACAAGCATCAAAACAATACAAGAAAACATGACCTCACCAAATGAACTAAGTAAGACATCAGTACAAGTCCCAGAGAGACAGAGATATATGACTTTTCAGACAGAGAATTCAAAATAACTATTTTAAGGAAGATCAATGACACCCAAGACAACACAGAGAAGGAATTCAGAATCCTATCAGATAAATTTAGCAAAGGATTAAAATAACTTAAAAGAATCAAGCAGAAATTCTGGAGATGAATAAATCAATTGACATACTAAAGAATGCATCAGCATCTCTTACCAGCAAAATTGATAAAGCAGAAAAAAGAATTATTGAGCTTGAAGACAGCCTATTTGAAAATACACAGTTAGAGGAGACAAAAGAAAAAGAATAAAAATGAATGAAGCATGCCTACAAGGTCTACAAAGTAGCCTCAAAGGGGCAAATCTAAGAGGTATTGGCCTTAAAAAGGAAGTAGAGAGGTAGCGGTAGATAGTTTATTCAAAGGGATAATGGAGAACTTCCTAAATCTAGAAAAATATATTAATATTCAAGTACAAGAAGGTTATAGAACACCAAGCAGATTTAACCCCAAAAAGACTTTTTCTAATGTATTTTATGAGTCCTTATTCATTGAGAATATTGTTATAAATGTAATCATTTGGAATATATTGTCTCAATTTCTTTTCATTTTGATTTTCATTTCAAATGAATGTGAATTTTACAATTCATCATGTCGGGGTTTATTATGAAAAATAAAATTATTGGCTGGGCGCAGTGGCTCATGCCTGTAATCCCAGCACTTTGGGAGGCCAAGGCAGGTGGATCATCTGAGGTCAGGAGTTTGAGACCTGCCTGACCAACATGGTGAAACCCGGTCTCTACTAAAAATACAAAGATTTGCCAAGCATGGTGGTGCATGCCTGTAATCACAGCTACTTGGGAGGCTGGGGCACAAGAATCACTTTAACCCGGGAGGAGGAGGTTGCAGTGAGCCAAGATCGCACCATTGCACTCCAGCCTGGGCAACAAGAGCAAAACTCCGTCTCAAAACTATATATATATATATATATATACACACACACACACACACACACATATAAAATTCTTGAGATTCTTGTGGCTGATAAGAAGATACAACAAGAATAACAGTTTGCATATTATAAATGTTTTCAAATGAAATGAGGTAGAAGTATTTTGAACAAACATTACGTTTTACTGTAAGAGAGCTACTCCTCACTTCTGATTTCTGTATCTGTTCTTTAACAAATATATTGGATAGTTCCTAACTATTTAAAAGACAAACTCTAGGCCACTACAAAAACTCTTTTTTATAGTCTTAGAAATTATAGGTTAACAGTCTAGTGAAGTATGGAAGGTGTAATAGGGTTCTCCAGATAAATGGAACCAATAGATATGAGGAAATCTACTATGGGAATCGGCCCATGCGATTGTGAAGGCTGAGAAGTTCCATGATGTGCAGTCAGCAAGCCAGAGAACCAAGAAAACTGGTGTTGTAGCTCAGTCCAAGGTTAAAGGCCTGAAAACCAGAGTAAATCCTGGAGTCTGAAGGCCCAAAAACCAGGAGCTCTCATGTCCAAGGGCGGCAGAAGTGGGCTTATATCAGCTCCTGAAGAGAGAGCAGATTTGCCTTTTCCCATCTTTTATTCTATGCGGGCCCCCAAGGGATTGCATAATGCCCACCTACATTGGTGAGGGATGATCTTCTTTACTCAGTCTACTGATTCAAATGCTAATTTATTCTGGAAACACCCTCACAGATAAATGCAGAAATAATGTTCTATTAGCTGTCTGGATATCCCTTAACCCAGTCAAGATGACACATAAAATTAACCATTACAGATGGCAAAAGGCAAAAAAGAATCAAGGGATTAGAACATTGACAACAAGAGATTCTTCTAAAAGTTTACTGAGTCAACAGAGAAATTACCTCTTATTTTATCTTTACAAAATATGGAAAACCTTTCAAATTAATTGGTAGTCTGCAGTCTAACATTCTGCTCCATTGCTGTTAACATTTCTTAAACCAGTACACTAGCATGAATGATGAATCTCATCATCAGAATCTCTCTTTCCCACTCTTGTTCGCTGGGTAGGTGCATCTCACCTCATTAGTTCTTTGATGACAATCAGTTGCCTGGAGTATTTGTTTTAGGCCAAATCATTACTGGAGTATTTTCTAAGGTGGGGGTAAATAATTCATTTTTTAAAAAATGGATATCCTGTTGAACTAGCAGTTTTATTTTCCAACTATACTACCCTATCTCTTTAAGTCAAGTAATGCTATGTGTGTAAGTCTATTCCTGGATGTTCTACATTCTATTCCATAGTAGTATAACAATGTAAATGTCAGTTTCCCAGATAGTCCATTTCCCTGTCAAATTTATGGAATAATCTTATTGTCTTATTGTTTAAATACTGTTGGCTTTCTCAAATTTATCTTTTATTTGAGTTTACTTTGGAGCTGGCCTGGTTGTTACATCACACCCAGGGATTGGCACCAAAAGATGAGCTGGAACCAACAACTGTGCCCTTCATACTTCCTTGAGAACTTTGATCTCCTCTTTATGCTCTAGAAACTGAGCCCTGTCATGGGAAGTATTCATGAGCAGAGAGAACATGCCCCTGTAGAACAGAAAACAGTTATCTTAGGTAGAGTGACTACAACCCTATAATGCAGGAAGCAGACCAAAACATCTGAACAGCTCAAAGAGAAAGGAATAACCGTTCAAAGATTGGAATAGAGTTCATCACAACAGTGGTCACTACCCACTTATATATAATACGGTCATTTTAATATATTAATCAAAGTTGAGGACAGTTTGAGGACTTTCACAGAAATGCACAATCTTAGGAAGTTCACGTAACAAGACTCATTCAGGGAAAGTACTTAAAGTTGTATTACTGCCCAAATGGGGAGAAAAAAGAACCTTGAGAGTGTGGGGAGTAAAAGGCAAGTAGAGAAGTATCAGAACGACAGCTTGCAGTAAGCCTGGATAGCAACCATGCTGTTAGGAGTGCATGGGTGGAAGGCACCACGAGGAACTCCACTATACAAAAAGAGGAGTGAGGGTTAATAGAATAAACAGTACACCTGAAGCTCTACATGCTAATTATTAATATTCAGAATTATTCGGTCTGATGGCAACACAAGTTCTGAGCACACACATTGTTAACCTAGTGCCACCCTTTAAGAGAACTGGTATAAATTTACAACAGAAATAACTGGATGAAAATATTTGCATAGCACAATATCCTTTAATTTTTCAAAAGGATTTACCATAGGAATCGAGTCTTCTCTAGTGTGATTTCCAAATTATTAACTACTTTCATAAACATTTAAAACATTAGTGCCAATGATAACTAAAGATCCAATTTCTACTGTTCTTCCGGGTCTATACAGCTTGTGAATTTTGATGCCCGCTCCCCACCCCGCCCTACTCTCCACCACCGAAACCTAGACCCTGCTTTACTTATGAACTTTTTAAAATTTTTAAAAATTATNTGAACTTTTTAAAATTTTTAAAAATTATTTATTTATTTATTTATTTTATTTTATTTTTGAGAGAGAGTGTCTTTGTGGCTCAGGCTGGAGTACAGTGGCACAATCTCGGCTTACTGCAACTTCACCTCCTGACTTCAGGTGATTCTCCTGCCTCAGCCTCCCAAGTAGCTGGGATTACAGGTGCCCACCACCACACTTGACTAATTTTTGTATTTTTAGTAGAGATGGGGTTTCGCCATGTTGGTCAGGCTGGTCTCGAACTCCTGACCTCAGGTGATCCACCTGCTTCGAGATCCCAAAGTGCTGGGATTACAGGCATGGGCCACGCCCAGCCTACTTACGCACTTTGTGTAACATCTGCTTGTTTCTTTTATTTTTGGGGGGAGTGGGAGGCAATCAGCTTCTTCAGATTGAACAACATCTGCTTATTTCACTATTGCACTGTGTTGAACCACATGAAACTGCCCTTTTTATATGTCACACTGTTGAATTTCAGGAATTTAATATGTATCAAACTTATGTTATAATTCTTTGTGTATTTTTATCTCCACAGACTATGTGATGTTTTTGGAACATGAATGTTGAAATTCATTTGTATGCTCAACATCTATTTTCTTCTCTCTCTGTCTGTCTCTCTCCCCCCTCTTCCTCCCCTTCTCTTACAAGTAAATCCATTCTAGAATGCATCAAATTCTATGACAAACATGACTGCTAACTTCACTGATCATAAGCAATACTTTACTAGAGTATTGCTAATGATGATTTCTAATGGTGTATACCAAAGAGTTAAGAGTAAGATAATAGGGCTAGTTCCAGTTTATGATCCCTTGTTATTACAAGGGGTGTCCCTTGGTCTTGCCAATGACAAAATGTTTATGTGAACAGTTACCTCATGTAAATAGTTCTTACTCAAAAATAGAAGTAATGTTATTTCTGCAGTCCTTGTCTATCTCATTGCGGTAGGTATCACAAACAGTATTAAAGTTCTAACATTTGTTCTTGCAATTCTCAGAACTGTTAACAGGAAGAGGAAAGTCCTCAAGAGCCAGAGAGTAGAGGTCCTTGATGCACAGAAATCTCCACCTGTCCTAATGCTGCGTGTTCACTGGCATGGCTGCTTTGGGACCTAAGGCCCAACTAGATGAACCACATCTGCCAACTACCCCTGAACGCTCCATTCACTCCCTCTCGGCACTCCTTTCAGACAGCCTTATTTAATACATCTTGCCCAGCTTCCTAACTAGAGTTGTATCTCCTTTGCCCCTTTAACTCAATACGGTTTTGAAGTTTAAGACATTAAGTGGCCTATGAATATTGTTCTGGTCTGTTCTGGTGTGGCAGAAAAGAAGCTGGACTAGGGGACTAGTTTTGTGCCAACAATTACATATGGACACACATTCTTAGTGACTTCCCACTTTACTTATGTGTAAAATGAAGTATTAGAACAAGTGATCTGTAAGAGGTTTTGTTTCCTGCCTAGATCACCTCTTTCCAATCTTTCCAGGAAGTACCCCTAATTGGACATTCTGATATCACTAAGAGATTATTTGAGCACCAGTCTCTTGGGCTGTAAAGTTTGGCACACTGCCCATCACATCACACAGTAAGGCTTAATAATCAAAGGATAAAATGAATAAAGGAATCCTTTAAACAACTCTGCAAAGTGGGTATGTGTTTCCCCACATATAGATGAAGAAATTGTGGCTCGGAGAGGTTAAATGGCTTGTTCAAGTCCCACAGACATTAAGTGACAAGCTCTGGATTTGAATCCAGGGCCATTAAGCTCTTTCTGGTGCACTACACACATCCTGGGCACATAATAAGTGCTAATGTCTGTTCAATTTTTCATTGTATTTTTCTAGTTTGATGTTTGTTGCCGAGAACACGGTGTATTGAGTATGTGGATACTTCTCAATAAATATTCTGCCCCGTCATGTGAAAGGAACCATCCCAGAAGCTCTGTAAACAAAGACAGACAAGATACTGCTTCTGCTCTTAAGAAGATGGTCACGTTCCAGTGGATTTAATTCAACTAAAATTTTTGAACCAGAATGATCCCCAATCTTGCACCTGCTTATCAAATCATATTTTAACTCAATAAGATATGAATGGTACATAGTAGTTGTCTCTGACTATGTTTCTTGAAGTTTTTGGCAACACCCTAACTAATTTTTCTGGGCATAACTGGGGTTTCCTTTCTAACCAGGTCAGGATACTGAGAGTGTCAAGTGAGTCACAGAGCTGAAAAAGTACTGGTGAGACTTTTACTGTGAGCAAATAAGAAACAAAGGTTGATTTGAACAATTACTTTTTTCTTTTAAATGACTCCTTAGCAGAATTTAGGTGTTTCTACTGAAATAGCTTGTTTCATCTTGACCTAGCCCACTACCCTACCAACTCTTGATAACCTCTCAAGAAAAAAAAAAAAAAAAA
>NW_016814834.1:63571-71373 GCF_001698545.2 Rhinopithecus bieti | reverse complement strand
TAAAAGGAGGAGGGAGCTCCTTAGAGATGACCATTAACACCACAGTGTGGAACTGTAGCTCCATCCTTCTTTCAACTGAATTTCTGCATACCCCATAAGTATTAATGACCCTTCGTCATTAATCAAAGATTCGCACAGTAGACTACGTCTATGTCTGTGAAATCCTCTGAGCCTAAAGAAAATGCCCGCCTATCTGCTAATTACCAGTATGTTTAAGGCTTGATTTCTAAAGACATTCTAGTGTCCTGGGAAAGTACGGCTTCAAAGGTGTCAAGATAACCCAGATGACAACATAGTATACTATTTAAGAGGGAAACAAATATGATTTTAAATTCCTGGTCTATCACGCATTAGCTGTGTGATCTTGGGCAAATTACTTAGCCACACTCAGCTTTAGATACTTGATTTGGAAAATGAGGATAATAATTGAGGTGGGGAGGCTATAGGTATTATAAAAGACAGGGTTTATAAAGCACTGAGTATGGTGCCTGACAAGTAGTGAAGACCTAACAAATGATAGCTAAAATTACCATTGGTTACTCCCAGTGTGGCATGAAAGCTCAAAACCTACAGTAGGACCTGTGAGTATGAGACCAGAATTCAAGTGGAGCTGAAAAGACACCTTGCCAACAAGGCACAAGCACGCAGTTTAGATTAGCCAGGCATAGCCATGGTATTGAGGAGTCTCTCTGCCTTGCTTTGCGATGCAGGACCACAGCTCTCTAAATGCAGGTCAACTCTTCAAATCCAGTTTACCAGGTAAGGAATTTACAAAATGACCCATTCACTGTATTTGCCAAATTTACTGATTATTGTGTCTGCAAACAGCTTCAACAGGAACATTCCACTTTGTTTATTAAAGCTAGAATAAATGTTTTTGAATATTACCTAAGATAATGTGCATATACCTTAGTGAAGAAAATTTCAAAATCAGGGACCTGTATAAGTATAAATTGAAATATTCTTGTACCAAACCCTACTTTTTCCCATCTAAAATTTTGTTTATACCTGAAACACACCTTGACTTTTTAAATTTTTTCTATATCTTAATTTTTTATTTTTTCAAACCATAATCACTTTGGATTTTCTTTTTCAAATTCCTTCAAGTTTGACATTTCATTTCTTGGAATATACAATTAAAATTTAATGAATAAATTGAGATTTAAAGTGTTACACTCTAATTCAATTTAAATTTAAAGTTCAATTCATTTTGCTTGGATTAAAGCTTAATTAAAAACGAATTTAGCCTCCTAAAGCATCTTGAAGATTGGAATTCAACATAGAATTTACTGGGCAGGCCACAGTGGCCATGCCGTAATCGCGGCAGCACTTTGGGAAAGCCGCAAGGCAGGAGTCCCACTTGAACAATAGGAGTTGGGGGCAGGAGGCCAAGGGCAGGAGTTGGAGATAGCGTGGGAAGCCCACTAGCAACATCCCGTCTTACAAAAAAAAAAAAAAAAAAAAAAAAAAAATTAATTTAGCTAGGTGTGGTGGCACACACCTGTAGTCCCAGCCACTCAGGAGGCTGAGGTAGGAGAATCACTTGAGCCCAGGAGATCAAGGACTCAGTGAGCTATGATGGTGCCACTACACTCCAGCCAGGGCAGCAGAATGAGACTCTGTCCCGAATAAATAAATTAATAAATAATAAAATTTACCTCTAAAATGTATATTTAATTAAATTATAATTATATAACAATTGCTATCAAAACATGAAGAAAATCAGAATTAGCTCAAAAAAAACTGTCAAGTATAAGATGCTGAAATTGAATTCTAGCAAGGGGCATTTAAGGTATGCCACCCTGATAAGTTTACGTAAAATTCCTCCTGAACATGTTCAAAGAAGTAGAAAGGAAATGAGGGTACCCAGATGAGTTCTATATATATTAGCATTAAAAAGCTGAAGCATAGTAACCATACATATAAAATTGTGAAGGGAAAACCAACCAGTTCATTGGTGAAACTCTTTAAAATGCTATAAGTGAATAAATAAATAAATAAATAAATAAATACTGTGATGTTGGCAAAACAGAAAGTAGCCACAAAGTTTGGAGAAAAAGCATAACCTATAAACATCATGATAAAATGCTAAAATCTTACTACAAATATACAGAATTATAATTCAATAAGCAGAAATATGTATTTCACCTTCTGTCATGAGAAATGAACCATTCCTATTAAAGCTGTTTTTAAAAACATTCTTATTCTTTTGCCTCAGTTTTGAATTCTAGCTAGCAGCCTGACATGTGTGCTCTGTATCTTCAGTAATCTCCAGTCACCATCAACATTGTGTGGGTTCTTCTGGGATCCACTGTGACACACTGCACAGTCACAAACGACCATAATGGTGAAGCTTATGATGACTGGTTAAAATTAAGACACACTCAAGAAAATGGCTTATACCCCAAAGAAGATAGAAGAAGATAGTGAAGATGAGGACATGTGAGATGATAAAGACAGCAGTGAAGAAGAGCTTATTATACCTCACGGGAAAAAAGGCAATAAGACACAACTCCGACAAAAGCAACAAGGTTGCAGTTTCCACACCTGTCAAGAAAGCAGCTGTCATCCCAGGCAAAATGGCAGCAGATATGTCAGCCAAGAAGATAGTGGCACTGGGCAAAGCAGCAGCAATATATGGCAAGAAAGAAGTCACACTGGGAAAAGCAGCTGAGGCAACCACTAGCTAGAAGAGAACCGCCACTCCAGCTAAGGAGGCAAAGAATAGCAAGGATGCCCTGATGAGGAAAACAAAGATGACAAAGACAACAAGGAGGACAAAGGTGATGAAGAGGAAAATAACTCTGAAGAAGATGCAATGAATTTACTATAATTTTGACAGGAAAGAAAGTTCATGCAGAATCTCTTCCTGTGAAGGCCAAAAGCATGGTTGAGGACAAGGAGGATGAAGAGGACAGGGACGATGATGAAGACGATGAGAACAGTGAGGAAGATGGTGAAGAAGAGGAGAATGAGGAGGAAGACAGTGATAATGATGAAGAGCCTGCCAAAGAAGCACCTGGAAAATGAAAGAAGGAAATGTCCAAACAGCAACCAGCTTCCAAAGCCAAGAAATAGAAAATGGATGTCAGTATTCATGGATCCTAGGAGCTTAGCTGTGTGAATTTTGAATCTTCTGACCTGGAACTCACTAGTTCAAAAGTGTTTGGCAATAAAATTAAACTAGAGAAGCCAAACGGAAAATATAATATTGAGACTTCATAACACTTTTATTCAAAATTCTGTCTTGGAGTCATTCAGGATGAATTTAAAGAAGTGTTTGAAGATTCTGTGGAGATCAGATTAGTCAGCGGGGATGGAAAGAGCAAAGGTATGTCCTACATTGAATTTAAGACAGAAGTTGATGCAGAGAAAACCTTGGAAGGAAAGCAGGGAACAGAAGTCAAAGGGAAGTCTATTTCCCTCTACTAAACCGGAGAAAAAGATCAAAATCAGGACTACAGAGGTGGAAAGTGTACCGCTTGGATTAGTACATTGAAAACTGGTTTTAAACAACCTCTTCTAAAATGTAACAGAAGAAACTTTGCAGGAAGTCTTTGTGAAGGCAACTTCTATCCAAGGTGCCCCAGAACCACAATGGCAGATCTATAGGGTATGCACTGATAGGATTTGCTTCCTTTGAAATGCTAAAGAAGCTTTAAATTCTTGTAATAAAAGAGAGAAAGAGAGATCAAGGCAGAGCAATCACACTGAAGCTGCAAAGACCCAGAGCAACTAACGCAAAAAGCCAGCCCTCCGAAAGTGTTTCTCAGGATCTATCTGAGGATACTACAGAAGAAACATTGAAACAATTCATTGATGCCTCTATTCATGTCAGGATAGTCACCAACCAGAATGGGTTTGGTTTCCAGACTGCAGCAGTAGGGAAGATTCTAAATCCACTAAGGAGGCCATGGAAGATGGCAAAATTAATGAAAACAAAGTTACTTTAGAATAGGCCAAGCCCAAAAGCAAAGGCAGCTTTGGAGGTGCTGAAGAAAGCAGAAGAGGATTTGAAGGTAGAGGGGGTGGAAGAAGAGGCCAAGGTGGATTTGTTGGCAGAGACCACATAGGATTTGGGGGGCAGAGACCCTTTTTGTTTGTTTGTTTTGTTCTTGACACGGAATCTTCCTCTGACCCCCAGGATGGAGTGCAATGGCACGATCTTGGCTCACTGCAACCCCCCTGCCTCCTGGGTTCAAGTGATTCTCCTGCCTCGGCCTCCTGAGTAGCTGGGATTACAGGCATGTGCCACCACATCCAGCTAATATTTTTGTATTTTTAGTAGAGGCGGGGTTTCACCATGTTGGCCAGGCTGGTCTCAAACTCCTGACCTCAGGTGATCCACCCACCTCGGCCTCCCAAAGTGCTGGGATTACAGGGGTGAGCCACCATGCCCAGCCAGGCAGAGAGACTTCTGAGGAGGAAAAGAAGGAGGACATCACAGCCACAACGAAAGAAGATCAAGTTGAAATGGTTTCTTCTATCCCTCAGTCTTTTCTTCTTCCATTTGAAAGTAAGAACTCTTGAGTTTTATTACAAGATCAATGTCAGAGTCTTCAGAGGACTCTGAATGAAGGTCCTTGAGAAGAAGTCTTGAGACAGGAAGACAAATAGCACAATAGTAATGGCCAAGAGACTTAAACAGAACATTGTCCAAAGAGGAAATCCAAAGAGCCAACATTGTTAATCATTAGAGAAATGATTCTGAATGAAGGTCCTTCCTTCTCAAGACTATGAAGTCTCAAGACAGCATGCAGTCTTGCAACGTACTTGGAATTCCATTTATATAAAATTTCAAGGGAGATTTCCCATTGGTTTTGACTGGATAGTCATATAAATGTTTTAAAGAAGTGAGATCAAGACAATCCTTGTATGTAAATTTTGAATTTATATTGTTTCATCCCATGTACAAAAACATTTTCCCTATAGACAAGTTTTTATGCCTGGGTATCTGGTAAAGGAAAGCAGACTTAGGGACAAATTACAAGTCCTAACCTCTGATGCCAGAAAAAAAAATCTTATTACATCTGTTATAAACCACCTTTCAAAGATTGATAATTCACAAACCGACCTAGGAATGTCTTCCTGTGACTATTTTCTCTCACAGACATCAATATTTTTAAAGCATTTATTTTGAATATTTTGCCTTTTATTCTTCCTTTATAGACACTGTACAAATATGGTGTTTAATGGCTTACAAATGTCTTTCAAAAGCATGGCCTCATTGATATACATGAGTAAAGCAGTAAGTGCTGTGCCTATTTTGTAGTTGAACAAATAGTGTCAGAGAAGATTATAAATATTCCCAAAGGCTCACAGCTACTGAATAGTAAGGCTGGAGGCCAAACCTAGGCCTCTAGACTTTAAATTCAGTTCCCTTTTAATGTATCCAATCTTTAATAACCCATGTTGCCTATATTATGCACTCTCTTCTTTTATTTTAAGAAACAGAGTCTCATTTTGTCACCCAGGCTGGAGTACAGCAGTATCAGCATAGCTCACTGTAACCTCAAACTCCTGGGCTCAAATGATCCTCCTGCCTCAGCCTCCCAAAAAGCTGGGATTACTGGCATGAGACACCACAACTGGCCAAACTCTCAAAAAATAAAAAAAAAAACCCTTAGGCAACACATAATTTAATCGTTTTAATTATGAAAGATAACATACAGAAAACTACATAAAGACTAAATGTACAATTTATTAAACTAGTATAAAGCAAATATTCCTAGAAATACCACCCAGGTATTTATAGAAATACATCAGCAACAGCCAGAATCCATTCCCTTTGACAACTCCAGTATTCTTCCTAGAGGTAATCATGATGTCCTTTATAGTAATCAGTTTCTTGCTTTTCTGTACAGGGTTTACCTTCTAAATACACATCTCTAAGCAGCATAGTCTCTTCACGGCTTTAAAATTTAAAGAAATACAATCATGCTAGTGTGTACTTTTTTTGGTCTGATTTCTTTTATTCAATAATATGTTTTCAGAATTAATCCAGGATTTTCCATGTGTGATTTCAGGTTTTTATATTTGTTTCTGCATAGTGTTCCATTGTACAAATCTGTCACAATTATTTTATCCAGGTTACACTCAATGGGAATTCAAGTTGTTTCCAATTTGGGGTTATTGTAAATAATGTTGACATGATCCTGGTGCACATATGCATAATTCCTCTGGGATAAATATTTAAGAGAGAAATGGTTGGGTCATAAGGGAATGTGTATCTTCATCTTGAATACATAACAAACAATAAACTCTTCCCTAAAGCAAGTCAACTAATTTGTGCTCTCAACAGCAGCATATGAAATTGCCTACTTTAGCATTCATCAGTTTCCAAAAGAAAAAACGAAAAGAAATTACCTACTGATCCACATCCTCACCAACTCTTGATGTTACTAGACTCATTAAGTTTAGTCAGTTTGGTGGGTGTATAATGGTACTGCACTGTGGTTTCACTGTGCATTTCTCTAATGGTTAATAATGTTGGCTATTTGGATTTCCTCTTTGGACAATGTTCTGTTTAAGTCTCTTGGCCATTACTATTGTGTTATTTGTCTTCCTGTCTTTGATTTCCAATAATCTTTTATGTGCTCTGGAAATAAGCTAATGTCACTTAAATATTTGATAAATATCTTCTTACATTCTGTGTCTTGCATTTTCCTGCTAGTAATGTTGTCTTTTTATAAACAAAAGGTCTTAATCTTAATGTCGTTCATAATTTTTTAACATTTCCCACTATAATTAGTATTTTTTGACGTGAGAAATCCTTCCATACCCAAAGGGCGTGAAAAATCCTTCTACATTTTTTTCTACAAGCTTTATTATTTTGCCTATGACATTTTGGTCTAAAATACACCTGAGATTGTTTTCCCATATCTGGTGTGAAGTAGTGGTTTTATTTTTATTTCTTTCTAAGTGTATAACCTGTTGTCTCAACACTGTTGGAAACATTTTCTTTTCTCAAATGCTCTGCAGTGCTACTATTGTCATAAATCAAGTAGCCATGAAAGCAGGCTCAGGGTCAGTTTCTGGGCTGTCTAGTATATCCATTCATCTATGTGTACATCACTATATTGGTACCAAAGTGTCCTAATTACTATTGCTTTGTAATAACTTTACATTTGCTAAAGCAAATCCTTCCTCCTGTTTCTTTAAGAGTCTTTACAATATTGAGTCCTGCAATCTATGAGCATGGTGTAACTTTAAATTTATTTAATTTTCTTTAATATATATCAATAAGCATTTAGAGTGTTTTCTTTAGAGGCCTTGCACACATTTTTTAAAACTTAATCTTAAAGACTTGATAGTTTGATACAATTTTAAATGGTAGAGTTTTTCAAAATTTCATTTATTAAATGTTGCTGTTATACAGAAATACCAATTGAGTTTTGCATATTGATTTTGTATCCAGCAACAGTGATATATTCTAATGATGCATCTGTGGGTAATTCTGAGTATTCTACACAGCCGATTGATGCAGAGCAGGTCCTTGGTTTTGCCCAGGAACAAATTCAAGAGCAAGCCAGTGATGGAAGAAAGCAGCTTTATTGAAGTAGCAGTGTTACAACTCAGTGACTGCTCATTGCAGAGCAGGGCTAGCCCATAGGCAATGCAGCATGTATAGAAGGACGGTTACCAGAGGCTAGGAAGGTCATGGGGGTTGGGGGAAGTGGAGAGGGTTAATTGGTACAAAAAAATAGTTAAAAAGAATGAATAAGACAAAGTATTTGCTAGCACAACAGGGTGACTGTAGTAAAAAATAATTTAAGTGTACATTTTTTTTTTTTTTTTTTTTT
>NW_016814834.1:42239-60524 GCF_001698545.2 Rhinopithecus bieti | reverse complement strand
TAATTGGTACAAAAAAATAGTTAAAAGAATGAATAAGACAAAGTATTTGCTAGCACAACAGGGTGACTGTAGTAAAAAATAATTTAAGTGTACATTTTTTTTTTTTTTTTTTTTTTTTGAGACGGAGTCTCGCTCTGTCACCCAGGCTGGAGTGCAGTGGCCGGATCTCAGCTCACTGCAAGCTCCGCCTCCCAGGTTGACGCCATTCTCCTGCCTCAGCCTCCCGAGTGGCTGGGACTACAGGCGCCCGCCACCTTGTCCGGCTAGTTTTTTGTATTTTTTAGTAGAGACGGGGTTTCACCGTGTTAGCCAGGATGGTCTCGATCTCCTGACCTCGTGATCCGCCCGTCTCGGCCTCCCAAAGTAAGTGTACATTTTAAAATAACTAAGAGGATTATTGGATTGTTTGCAACACAAAGGACAAATGCTTGAGGTGATGGATACCCCATTTACCCTGATGTGGGTATTATGCATTGCATGCCTATATCAAAATATCACATAAATATATACACATACTATGTACCCACAAAATTAAAATAAAATTTTAAAAAAGAGTAGCAGTGTGTGGGCTGTTGACTAACTGTATTTATATCCACTTTTAATTACATGCAAATTAAGGGGTGGGTTACTCAGAAATCTCTAGAAAATGGGCAGTAACTTCTGGGCGCTGCCATGGCGTTTGCAAACTGTCATGGTACTGGTGGGGCGAGTGTCTTATGCTGATGGGCAGCAAGGGCAACCAGAGGTTGCTTTTGGTGCCACTTGCTGGTTCTGGCTGGTTTTCTATCTGGTCCAGAAAACAAATTCTACTTTTCTCCTATCTCATTCCCCCGTTGGAGGTTAGATATGCCTCCTTAATCTTAAAGGAGCTGCAGAAGGTCAGAGATCCATTTTCTGTAACTGCTTCCTGCTGTTTTTATGGGCATAGGCCCTGCCTAGCACTGGAGGAGTAAAAATTTCTGGATACCTGATCTAAGGGGCCCAAAGGCAGGATGTTTTCATTCTCCAGGTCAGAATACAGGATGGGCTGGAAGCCTTGTGCCAGCATTCTTTACATGGATTTACTGTAATCTGGAAGACACAAACTTTACTAAGCAGTTAAACAAGCAAGGGCCAAAAATTAGTAGTAACAGGATAGCTAGCAAAAGTCCTAGGAAAGGTAAAAACCAGACAAGATTTGGGAGGGCACTTTTGATAAGTGACCAGATATAGCTGGGGTCAGTGCCCTGGTTATATCTATCTAACCAGGTAGCTTGTTCATAGATTTTTTAACGCTAACCTTGATTTTCCAGAGTTATTAATGTACATGCAGCAGGTCATATTAATAACTGCACAGACTCCACCTCGTTCAGCTAGTAAATAATCCAATAATCCAATGCTAGTCTGTTGTCAAGGACAGCATTTGTCAAAGAGTCTAGGAACTACTGAATTCTGTTTATTGCCTGGCCTATATTGATGGCCAATGATTCTAAGGTTTGAGTCAAGTTCTTTTGGATTGACTTGTGGTAGACAAAGCTACCCCAGGGGGCCACTAGTCCTATTACTGTCTCAATTCCTGCCAGAATTAATCATATTGCTCATTTATTTCTGATATTCCTGGGCCTTATGGGATTATAGATGGTGACTCCCAGAGGGGCAATGGTGGCCAGTATATGTTCACTCCATTTCTAGCTTTTAGTATACAAGGGAAAGCTACTCCTAAAAGAACAGGTAGCTCCCCAGGGAGTCAGGAGTGGTTAGGAGGTGGGACTTCTACTTACTCATAGCCACAGACAAAAATAAGCCCAGTTGGGGCACAAATAGCAGGCCTATGAGATGTGATGTCTATCCTTTGTTACCCAGTCGTGTCTATAGATATATTTCCCTTGCTCCAATGGGGATGGTCAAACATCCCTTGTTTTCCAGAAGAAGTCAGTACTCCTACCTTCCTAGATTAGGCAGTTGTTTTTCCCTTGCTTGTTTTGATGGAGGAGGAAGCACCATGTGTGGTTTTCTCACTTACAAGTGGGATCCCATTTACCTCTCTGTGGCCTCAGGAATTTGGCAACTAGAATTGGATCAGAGCATGTCAGGGAAGTTTCCACTTTTTTGTCATTAACACAATGAGTGCAAAACACAGTGTCATTAGGACACCTGAAGTACAGGTACCCAATCTCCCAGGTTCAGGTAATAGTGGCAGGAGCAGTTAGGTCGAATTCATTAAGTGGGAAAAAGTTCCACCTAACAAGTAGGGATCTGGGTACTAAGGGATCAATATGGTTAATCAGGAGGTCCAGGGAGATGGCCATGAGGTTTTCCAGATGTGTCAGAAGGTGGAACTCTTTATCCTGGGGATGTTGATGACAAATCCAGCAATCATGAAGATGATTCCTTGACGCTATGATTTTTGAGATATTTACTATAGAGTTTTATTCCCACCACACTGGATTAGGTTAATCAGGAGGGCAAACAGGATTAACAGAGGCAGGATGGTGTCTGGTTGGACCTTAGAGTGGCCTCTACACCTAACAAGGACAAAAGAGGTATTTCCCAGGAGGAGGCAAGTGGCCAAAGCAATAGAAAAGAAATATACAATCAGGAAGAAAAGAAAAATTAATGTTCCTACTCCCACCCACAGCATCACATTACCACTTCTGGCTGAGTGTTGATTCTTTTAAATAGGTAGTGGAGGTACTCCAAAGGTTCATAGGTATAGGTCATGGTGTTCTTCTTTTCCACTTGTGGGGACTCATAAGAAATGGGTTTAATCCTGGATAGGTGTACTCAGCTAGTGATGTCCTGAAGTTTAACAGCAGTGTGTTGTCGGGTCCAGCCTTATAAGGCCTGTGGGTTTTTCTCCTCATGTGCAGAGACGAGGGATCATAGAAATAAAGACACAAGACAAAGAGATAGAAGAAAAGACAGTTGGGCCCGGGGGATCAGTACCACCAAGATGCAGAGACCGGTAGTGGCCCCGAATGCCTGGCTGCACTGTTATTTATTGGATACAAGGCAAGGGGGCAGGGTAAGGAGTGTGAGCCATCTCCAATGATAGGTAAGGTCACACAAGTCACGTGTCCACTGGACAGGTTGCCCTTCCCTGTTTGGTAGCCGAAGCAGAGAGAGAGAGAGAATGGGGACAGCTTACGTCATTATTTATTCTATGCATTTCAAAGACTTTAGTACTTTCACTAATTCTGCTACTGCTACCTAGAAGGCGGACCCAGGTGTACAGGGTGGAACATGAAAGCGGACCAGGAAGGTGACCACTGAAGCACAGCATCACAGGGAGACTGTTAGGCCTCCGGATGGCTTGACTGATATCAGGTCTTCCACAAGAGGTGATGGAGCAGAGTCTTCTCTAACACCCCCGGGGGAAAGGGAGACTCCCTTTCCTGGTCTGCTAAGTAACTAACGGGTGCCTTCCCAGGCACTGGCGCTACCACTAGATAAAGGAGCCCTCTAGTGGCCCTGTCCAGGCATGACAGAGGGCTCACACTTGTCTTCTGGTCACTTCTCACCGTGTCCCTTCAATTCCTATCTCTATATGGCCTGGTTTTTCCTAGGTTATAATTGTAGAACAAAGATTATTACAATATTGGAATAAAGAGTAATGCTACAAACTAATGATTAATAATATTCATATATAATCATATCTATAATCTATTTCCAGTATAACTATTCTTATTCTATATATTTTCTTTATTATACTGGAACAGCTTGTGCCCTCAGTCTCTTGCCTTGGCACCTGGGTGGCTTGCCACCCACAGTGGGTGTATTAGGCCATTCTTGCATTGCTATGGGGACAAATATCCAAACTATATCAATAAGAGTACTTAACACCTGATAAGGACCCTTCCATTTGGGTTGTCATTGATCCTCGGGGGTTCCTTCTTTCCAAGATTTTAGTCAGATTAAGTCTCTTCATTGAATGAGGGAGTTAATTATTTCCCTTGTGGGAGGAGGCAACACTTCATTTCCATATTCTTGAAGGGCCTTTTGAACCTGGCCTAAGTTGATAATACGGGTGAGCATTCTATGTGTCTCTTCATCAAACAGGAGGTCTGAAGGAAAAAAAAAGGCTCCCATAGGTCATTTCAAATGGACTAAATTTTAAGGTTCCCTTTGGAGCCATCCTTATGTACAAAGGGGCTATGGTAGGAGAGAAGCCCAGGCCTCTGAGGTCTACTGACAGAGTTTTGCTAATGTCCTTTTTAAAACATGGTTGGCTTTTTTCTACATTACCTAAAGATTGAAGCCACCAGGAGGAGTGAAGATGATAGATAATGCCTAAGGCTGAGGAAACATGCTCAGTCACCTTAGCTGTGAAGGAAGGTCAGTTATCACTTTGCAAACTTTTTGGTAATGCAAACATGGGGATGCTTTCTTTAAGAATTTGGACACTTCCAATGCTTTTTCTGTCTTTGTAGGGAAAGCTTCTATCCACCCAGTGAAAGTGTCCATAAATAGTAGAAGATATTTTAGTCCCTGTAAGGTGGTATCTGGGTGAAATCTATTTGCAGTCTTCCCTCGAGTGTGTTCCTTGGTGTTGTACAGGTTTGAGTAGGGATTGGGGTATGGGGTGGTTTCCTGGGTCATTATGAGCACACAGTTCACAGGCCTTGGTGACCCTTTTTATAGTCTGGAATAGTCCCTTTCCCAAGAATATTAGGGAAACTAATTTGAATACAGAATCCCATCCTAAATGTGAGGAATCATGGAAATGCTTAATTATTTTCCATTGCTCGGCCTCAGGGAGAAAGAGTTTATTGCTTTCTAGCAATCACTCTGAGGGCTCCTTTTGTAAGTCTTTCTGTTCTGCCCATTTAATTTCCTAAGGTGTATAATATGGCACTGCTGACATGGGTGAGGCATCAGGTATTAGTGCAGCAGCCAGCAGTACTGATCTTCCTTTAGCGGCGGCCATGACTGCTCTATCCACCAGGGCATTTCTTCTGATAATAGAGATGTCTCCCTTTTGGTGTCCCCAGCAGTGAATAACTGCTATCTCCTTTGGGAGTTGGACAGCATCTAAAAGTTCCAAGATCTCAGAGTGATGTTGTATGGGGGAATCCCATGGCTGTTAACAGTCCCCTTTTCTTCCATATGGCTTGTGAGTATGGAGTACCGGGAACCTGTATTTGCATCAGTAAATATACTGATTCTTAAGTCTTTTCCCAGTTGGAGGGCCCTAATTAGAGCATTTAATTCCACTTTTTGAGCAGAAGTCTGGGGAGGAAGAGCTTTGGCCTCAATGACTTATTGCTGACTAACCATAGCATAACTTGCCTTTTCATTCCCTCATGAATAAAGCTATTTCCATCTCTAAACCACTCAACATTGGGGTTAGACAGGGGTTCATCTTTAAAGTCAGGCCTGCTAGAGGAGCTCTGTTCCATGGTTTCCACACAGGAGTGAATGAGTTGGGAATTGGGACGTGAAGTCTAGCAACAGGGTACCAGGATTTAAAACAACATACTTTAAAGGTAACATCTGGGGTGTCAAATATAAGAACCTGACATTTAAGTAATTGAACCACTGTTAGACATTGGTGTCCTTTTGCCTCTAGGATCCCCTGTATTTGATTGGGGCAGGTCATTACATCTAATTGTTGTTCCAAGGTAAACTTACTGACTTCTACCAATAGAGTGGTGGCAGCCACAGCTCAGAAGCATCCTGGCCACCCAGCCACCACTTGGTCTAGCTGTTTAGAAAAGTAAGCCACTGGTCTAGGGCTATTCCTGAGACTTTGAGTTAGAACACCCAAAGCTATCCCTTGTTTTCAGCCACATATAGGGTGAAAGGTTTTCTAAGTTTGGGAGTCACAAAGCAGGGGCTGTTCCCAGTTTTTCTTTTAGGGTTAAGAATGCCTATTGGCAGGTTCCATCCCAATTCAAAGGCTCATGATCACTCCCTTTCAGAGCTCCATAGAGTGGTTTTGCTATGAGCCCAAACCTGGGACTCCAAATCCAGAAGAATCTGGCCATTCCCAGAAAGACTCTTAATTGTTTCTTAGTCTGAGGGGACTGGAGTGCCAAGATGGTCTCTTTTTACTCCTGGGCTGGGGTGTTTGCCCCAGGAGTTAACACATACCCCAAATATTTAACCTTTTGTGCAGAAATTTAGGCTTTGTTGTAAGAATACTCAATAACCTCATCTTCCCTAAAAATTAAGAATCTGGATTGTGTTCCTGTCACAATCGTCCCTGGTTGGCCTAGAAATTAATAGATCATCCATATATTGCAAAAGAGACCCATTATTTAACCAGAGTTCCCTCAATTCTTTTGCCGTGTATTGACAAAGAAATGGGGACTGTCCCTAAAACCTTGAGGCAGAACAGTCCTTGTAAGATGAGATGCAGCATGAATGTCTGGATCAGTCCATTCAAAAGCAAAGATATACTGGGAGCCCACGTGTAAAGGTATACAAAAGAAAGCATCCTTCAAGTCTAATACCACGATCTATTAGCATCTTCAGGGACTTGGGTCCATATTGTGCATGAATTAGGAACTATTCAGTGGACTGGGATTATTGCCTCATTAACTGCCCTCAGATTCTGAACAAATCTGTATTCCCCATTCAGTTTCTTCACAACCAAAATGGAGGTGTTACATAGGGACTTACAGGACTGTAGTAATCCATACTTTAGGAACTTCCGTATTAGGGGGTTGAATGCTCCTCTGATCCTCAGATCTCAAGGTACGTTGTTTTTTGTATGGATACTTAACATTGGGTTTCAAAATAATCTGGACTGGGAATACATTAACATCTCTACCAAGAACTTCCATGTCCCAAACAGAGGGGTCTACTTGAGAAGTAAGATGTAGTGAAATAGAGGTCTTTTATTTATCTGTGTTAAGGCATGTACTTGGAGCTAGAAGAAGTGTCTCTTCCTGGCCTGTTGCCTTCTCAAAAGGCTCTCCAAATTGAGCTGTGGCCTGTAGTTGGGAAAGTAAGTCTCTTCCCACTAAAGGAATAGGGCATTCAGGCATAAGCAAAAAGCTATGGGAAAACATATGGTTCCCCACAGTGCAACCGAGGGGGTGGGTGAATTACCTTTTGGTTGGCCATCAATCTATATTATGGTACAAGAATGGGAAAACAATGGCCCTGAGAAATCTGCTCAAACTGTTAAAACTGAGAAGTCTGCTCCCATGTCCACCAAGAACTCATTATTTTTACCTGCCATATCAAGAGTTACCTGAGGCTCCTCTGTGGAGATAGTAAGGTGTCCAGTGGAAACCACAAGCGACCTCAGGCCCTGTCAGTCCTCTGTTCTCTCAGCCATTATGGGTCTGGGTGGCTCAGACTCTCTTTCAAGACTGGGGCAGTCCTTCCTTCAGTGTTCCTCTTGCTTACAGGCACGTTGATTTTGGCCCAGGGGCCAAGAAGTCAGAGGCTTTCATCTGGACATCCCAACCACGACTCTTGTAACACTTTCTTGGCATTGGTAACCCTAAGGCAGTAGGGGGCTTAAGGCAGCCATGAATAATAGCACTTTTGGCTATTATTTTAGTTTTCACCTCTTTCTCCACCTTGTCCCTATTATTGTAAATTTCAAAGGCCATATTTAAAAGTTGGCTCGTGGGGATTTTAGGTCTTATTGCTATTTTAGGTCTTCCTTATGTAAATTCGTCCTAATGTCAGAGACAGATTGAGTAATAAAATACATGCCCAGGAGAGCTCACCTTTCCGGAGAGTCAGGGTGTGCATTAGCATATTTCCTGAGGGCCTCCACTAAGTGGCCTTGAAATAGAGTGGCATTTTCATATTTTCCTTGAGTTACTTCTCTAACCTTGTCATAACTAACTGGTTTAACCACATACTTTTTCATACCTTCTACTAAACAAGTTAGCATGTGATTTCTGTGTTTGAGATCTTGGGAACCCCTCTGGGAATCCCATTGAGGGTGCAAATAAGGAGCTGCATCTCCCCCCACATTATTATTATTATTATTATTTTTGAGACGGCGTCCCGCTCTGTCGCCCAGGGTGGAGTGTAGTGGCCGGATCTCAGCTCACTGCAAGCTCCGCCTCCCAGGTTTACGCCATTCTCCTGCCTCAGCCTCCCCAGCAGCTGGGACCACAGGCGTCCGCCACCTCGCCCGGCTAGTTTTTTGTATTTTTTAGTAGAGACGGGGTTCACCGTGTTAGCCAGGATGGTCTCGATCTCCTGACCTCGCAATCCGCCCGTCTCGGCCTCCCAAAGTGCTGGGATTACAGGCTTGAGTCACCGCGCCCGGCCTCTCCCCCCACATTATAAATGGCATGGCCTTGGATATTATTGGCCACTCCATCTGAAAATTCATGGGTAATACTTAGAATCCTTTGTTTCTCCTCTATGGTACAGCAAGTGGATAATAATATGCGCAAGTTATGCCAAGTTATTTCAGAGGACATGGTAAATGTATCAAACTCTTTTATAAACTTCCATGGATCCTCCAAAAACCAGCCAAATTTCTCCTTGCACAAAGCCAAAATTGATATAGTAAATGGCACATATACTCTGATTGTTCCCCCATCTCCATCAGCTACCTCCCACAATGGACACAGATTCATTTTTAGGGGGCGATACCGGGCCCCACTCCTGGTGGTACTGGTTGGGCTTACTTTCTCAGGCAACAGGGGTATATGACAGGGCTAGCTGGATAAGGGGGAGGGGTGCCTGACGACCTTGGGGTGGAATCCTGTGCTGGAGAACTGGCAGAATTCCCCTCAGAACTGCAGGACCGAGGAGGCTCCAAGGGGGGCACGGACCTTCCAGTGAGAGCAGTTAGGAGGGGGTCACCTATGATACCTGGCACAGCTTCTTGGTGCCTGGAAGTAACATGAGTCTGATACATTCTATAGCTATCCCTTAGGTCAGGATCCTGGCAGAGGGCATATAAAAGCCTGCACATAAGGAACGTCTCCCCATTTTCCTTCTTTTTTACAGAATAAGTCTAATTGTAAAATAGTATTATATTTAACATAAAGAACCATTTTTAGACCAAATTTCCTGGTCTCCCAATTTGTATTGGACCCAAATGGTGTTGCAATAAAAAATGAGTTCCTTTTCTCTTTAAAGTCTCTAATTTGAATTTGCACCAATTGCCTAAAAGACACCCTACTGTTGAGTCTTCCAGGATGCTCACCATTGTTCCCATTGTCTAGTAAGAATCTGTACAGGAGGTTTCCAAGTTTGCCTAAGTTTAGTGAGAGCCTTACTTTCCCTTTCAAATTCTCACGTCCTGCAGAGAAGGTGTTAGTATAGGTAGCAAAGCATTATAAAAGTGGATCATGAGATATGAGTGAGCAGTAGAATGATGGGTCTGAATTCCAAAGAGAGTGAAGAAAGTGTTTCAGTTTGGGCAAAGACGGATTAAAAAAAAAAAAAGAAAGTGATTGTGGAAGGGAGGAAGAGTATGGGCAAACAGCGTGGCTCAAAGGGAGACCTCAGAGACCTTCAGCTACTGGATAATCCAGCCAGCAGTAGAGACACCAAAGAAAGTGTTAAGGCAGCCACTCGTCCACTGCTGTGGGTACTCATCTGTCAGGTCAGGGGTCTGGGAACCCCTGGTCCCTTCAACCAAGAGTCCAAGATGCACTTGAGCAAGGTAGTTTATTGGACAGAAAGGAAGACAGAACACAGGGAGACGCCCACAACTGGCTGTTATGGAAAATGATAATTTCCAACTTCAGTGCAGAAAAAACAAGACTGTATTAGTCCATTCTCACACTGCTATAAAGAACTACCTGAGACTGGGTAATTTATAAAGAAAAGTGGTTTAATTGACTCGCAGTTCCTTAGGCTGTACAGGAAGGATGACTGGGGGGCCTCAGGAAGTTTATAATCATGGCACAAGGTGAAAGGGAAGCAAGTATGTCTTAACATGGCAGAGTATGAGGCAGAGAGAGAAAGGGGGAAGTGCCACACACTTTCAAACAACCAGATCTCATGAGAACTCACTCACTATCACGAGAACAGCAAGGCGGAAAATCTGCCCCCATGATCCAATCACCTCCCCCAAGGTCCCTCCCCTGATATTAGAAATTACAATTCATCATAAGATTCGGATGGGGACACAGACCAAAACCTTATCAAAGACCAAGGTTCTCCAAGGGGGAGGGGCTATAACCCACAATCCTAGAAGGAATGCCAATGTCAAAAACCCCAGGCATCCGGGGTAGACAGCAACCCAATGCAAAAAAAACCCAATGCACCCAAGTAATAGCCATTGAGGATCCCCTCACCAAATGCCCCAAATAAAATAGCATTAGAAGAGAAAGGATCACGAGAAGGGTGACAAGAATGTAGGTGGTCAGGCATGCTTCTCTCCCGGGCACCCAAATGATGGGGGACTTTGAATTGACCACCTAGACAGAGGCCTTATTTCTTGGTTTATCTGATATTGAAGGAGGGGCAGAGAGGACACTCACCCATCCTCACGTGCCTAAATGGTCCTGACCAGTCTCCAATGTGGGACCTGGGTGAAGTTCTTCCCAGGTTCCACCAGCTTGGGCAGGTTTGGCTGTTACGGAGGTCCAGCTGACACACCTGTGACCTGCCAGCCAAGACAGTCGGTCCCACACAAGGTGGTAGCACTGCACAGCCACTGGCCCATCCACACAGCTCTGCTGCCTCCATCTGTCAGGAAAGATGATGGCTCTGAAAAGAGCCTTAGACTAGTGTTACAGCTCTTCAGCATTAGCAGCTCTTTAGCATTATAACCTCTGTGTTACAGTTCTTGCAGCTTCAATCACAGATTGCCTCGCTGTCTCTTGCCATTTGCCATCTCGTCACCTCTCACTGGCTCGCCACCTCGCTGCCATCTCTCTCCAGTCGCTGCCTCTCTGCATCTTGCTGTCTAGCTACCTCTGCAATTGCCACCATCTTCCCTAGCCCCACATCAGGCACCAGATGATGCAGGGCAGGTTATTGGCTTCACTCAGGAAAGATTTCAAGAGCAAATCAGCAATGGAAGAAAGCAGCTTTATTGAAGTGACAGTGTTACAGCCCAGAGGCTGCCCCTTGTGAAGCAGGGCAAGCCCATAGGCTGTGCACTAAGAGTGGCAGTGTATGGACTGTTGGCTAGCTTTATATTCACTTTTAATTACATGCAAATTAAGGGCAGGTTATTCATAAATCTCTAAAAACTGAGGGGTAACCTTTGGTGTTGCCATGGAAAGAGATGGTAACTTCCAGGTGTTGCCATGGCATTTCTAAACTGTCATGGCACTGGTGGGAGTATCTTATGCTGATGGGCAGTGAGAGCAACTAGAGATTGCTTACAGCATCACTTGCTGGCTCTGGCCAGTTTCCTGTCTGGTCTGGGACGGTTGTCCCCAACCTTTTTGGCACCAGGGACTGGTTTCTTGGAAGACAATTTTTCCAAGGATGGGAGTTGGGGGAGGATGGTTTCGGGATGAAACTGTTCCACCTCAGATCATCAGGCATTAGTTAGATTCTCATAAGGAGCACACAACCTAGATCCCTCACATGCACAGTTCACAACAGGATTCACACTCCTATGAGAATCTAATGTCACCACTGATCTGACAGGAGGCAGAGCTCAGGTGGTAATGCTTGCTCACCTGCCACTCACCTCCTGCTATGCGGCTTGGTTTCTAATAGATTGGTAGCAGTCCATGGCCCAGGGCTTGGGGACCCCAGTCTAGGAAATAAGTCCTGCCAACCTCCTACCTCACAATTGTATCATGAATTATGTTGATAGATTTTTTAAATGCTAAACCAAACTTGCTCTCATGGAATAAACCCAACTTGATTGTCTTATGTATAGCTGGAATTGGCTTGGTAATATTTTGCTTAGGATGTTTGCATTTATATTACTAAGTAAGATAGCTTCAGAATTTATATTTATCGTACTCTTCCTGTCACATTTTGCATTTAAAGTCTTGCTGACCCTAACAATGAGTTGGGAGGTATTCTCTGCTTTTTATCCTCTTTGTGTTCGAGCGGTGCTTGTTTCATCCCTAAATGTTTTTTTTTATTTATTAATTATTATTATTGTATCCATCCCCTCAAGCACTTATACTCTGAGTTAAAAACAATCCAATTACAATCTTTAAGTTATTTAAAAATATATCATTAAGTTATTATTTACTGTAGTCATCCTGCTGTGCTATCAAATACTAGGTCTTATTAATTATTTCTGGGGTTTCTTGTGTGTGTGTGTGTTTTTTTTTTTAACTCATTAACAATCCTCACCTTTTCCATACCTTCCCACTACCATTCTCAACCTCTGGTAACCACCCTGCTACTTTCTATGTCCATGAGTTCAACTGTTTTGATTTTCAGATCCCATAAACAAGTGAGAACATAAGATGTTTGTCTTTCTGTGCTTGGCTTATTTTACTTAACATAATGATTTCCAGTTCCACCCATGTTGTTGCAGATCACTGGATCTCATTTTTTTTTTTTTATGCCTGAATAATACTCCATTGTGTATATGTACCTTTTTTTTTTTTTTTGATATGGAGTCTCACTGGTGTTGCCCAGGCTGGAGTGCAGTGGTGCAATCTCAGTTCACTGCAACCTCCGCCTCCCAGGTTCAAGCGATTCTCATGCCTCAGCCTCCGGAGTAGCTGGGATTATAGGCGTGAGCCACCACGCCCAGCTATTTTTGTATTTTTAGTAGAGAAGGGATTTCACCATGTTGGCCAGGTTGGTCTCGAACTCCTGACCTCAGGTGATCCACCCGTCTCGGCCTCCCGAAGTGCTAGAATTACAGTCATGAGCCACCATGCCCGGTCTGATATGTTTAAAGAAAAAACAATGCCAAAAAACTTCTACCCATTTAACGAATCCAATTCTGCTTATCTGAAGGGGTGGCCTGCCCCTCCACACCTGTGGGTATATCTCGTCAGGTGGGACGAGAGATTAAGAAATAAGACACAGAGACAAAGTACAGAGAAACAACAGTGGGCCAAGGAGACCAGCACTCAGCATACCAAGGACCTGCACCGGCACTGGTCTCTGAGTTCCCTCAGTTTTTATTATTATTATTTTCACTGTCTCAACAAGAGGAATGCGGTAGGAGAGCAGGGTGATAACAGGGAGAAGGTTAGCAGGAAGACATATGAGCAAAGGAATCTGTGTCACAATTAAGTTCAAGGGGAGGTACTATGCCTGGATGTGCACGTAGGCCAGATTTATGTTTCTCTCCACCCAAACATCTCAGTAGAGTAAAGAATAACAAAGCAGCATTGCTGCCGACATATCTTACCTCCTACCATAGAGCGGTTTTTCTCCTATCTCAGAATTGAACAAATGTTCAATCGGGTTTTATACTGAGACATTCAGTTCCCAGGGGCAGGCAGGAGACAGTGGCCTTCCTCTATCTCACTGCAAGAGGCCTTCCTCTTTTACTAATCCTCCTCAGCACAGACCCTTCACAGGTGTCGGGCTGGGGGACGGTCAGGACTTTCTCATCCCAGGAGGCCATATTTCAGACTATCACATGGGGAGAAACCTTGGACAATACACGGCTTTCCAGGACAGAGGTCCCTGCGGCTTTCCACAGTGCATTGTGCCCCTGGTTTATCGAGACTAGACAATGGCGATGACTTTTACCAAGCATACTGCCTGTAAACACTGTGTTAACAAGGCACATCCTGCACAGCCCTAGATCCCTTAAACCTTAATTTCATACAACACATGTTTTTGTGAGCTCAGGGTTGTGGCAAAGAGGTTAGGGCAAAGCGGTTGGGGCAAAGTGGTTGGGGCAAAGTTACAGACTAACAGCATCTCAGGGCAAAGCAATTGTTCAGGGTACAGGTCAAAATGGAGTTTCTTATGTCTTCCCTTTCTACATAGACACAGTAACAGTCTGATCTCTCCTTTCCTTACATGCCTCAGCCTCCTGAGTGGCTTGGATTACAGGCGTGAGCCACCACACCCAGCTATTTTTGTATTTTTAGTAGAGAAGGGATTTTACCATATTAGCCAGGTTGGTCTCGAATGCCTGACCTCAGGTGATTCACCCGTCTCGGCCTCCCGACGTGCTAGGATTACAGGCATGAGCCACGGTGCCTGGCCTGATATATTTAAAGAACAAACAATGCCAAAAAACTTCTACCCATTTAATGAATTTAATTCTGCTTATCAAAATAATAAATTCCATACTTTTCCAAACTTGCTAATAGTTATCATGAATGGTAGCTGAGTTTTGTCAAATGCTTTTTTTTCTAGATTTTAAGAAATCATTATATGAATGATTCCCCATTTTCTAATTAAAATTGTGGATTATATTGATTTTTTTATTCTATAATCCTGGAATAAACCAAACTTGTTTATGAAATATCATGATTTTACATATTGCAAGGTTCAATATGTTGTTTCAGATTGTTACATCTGTGTTTATAAGTGAGATCAGCCTGTGATTTTCCTGACTCACAATGTCCATGGCAGGTTCTCATGTCAAGTTTTGCCAGCCTTATGAAATCAGTTCTATAGCGTTCTCTTCGGTTCTATTCTCTGGGACAGGCATGGAAGTTTTGCATACATTCCTTTTAACAAAACTTAAGCACATAGACCCAGGAGGATTCACAGAGGACTGGAAATGTGCTACCTGACTGGGTAGCCACTTCATAACATCAGATGCTTGGTGCTGCTACACACAGCGAATTTTAACTTTGGCATAGTTTTAATCATCTTATACCATTTTGGACTCTGCTTTTAAGTTAATTATTTTGCTAATTTCTTTAGTTTTCATAATTATTTTAATGGCTGCATATATATTGTATTAATAAATACTAATGTGTAGGCGATTCCTTCATTGGATATTTAGGGTTTTTTTTTTTTTTTTTTAATTTTGTGGATTATAGATTTTCTTGCTATGGATATCTCTATGCCCTCAATAATATTTTCTTCTGTTAATCATTTTCTTTTCAATTCTCAAGTGTTGGATTAACGAATGTCTTGGTCAGCTCGGGCTGCCATAACAGATTAGGTGGCTTAAATGAGGGGCCCACAATCCCCGGGCTGCAGACTGGTACCAGCCCATGGCCTATTGGGAACCAGGCTGCACAGTAAGAGGTGAGCGGCAGGTGAGCAAGCATTAATGCCTGAGCTCTGCCTCCTGTCAGATCAGTGGGAAGCATTAGATTTTCACAGTGAACTGTGAAAGTTCCCCTGTTCCCCTCTCAGGGCAGGCAATGGGGGTGTGGCTCGCTTCTTCAGTGTCCCACTGCTCAAACCTCTAGGGGAGCATACAGACGGGCAGGCTGTGGGGGTCCAACCCCATGGCAGCATCTAGGGATGAATGTTTACAGCTCCTGAAGCCCCAGTGGGCATGTGTTACAGGGCGCTCTTTTAATTTAGCCATCCACAGGTGGCTTCTGTTAGCTCAGTTAGACCCCCTTCCTTATCACAAGGACAGAATGATTTTTGTATCCCTGGGTTTCTTGTATTGGTGTACTGGAAGAATTGGATCACATATGGGCTTGGAGAATGAGTGCAAGGTTTTATTGAGTAGCTCTCAGCAGATTGGTGAGCCAGATAGGAGATGGTTTTCCCCTGGAGGCAGGCCACTCCATGGCCCAACTCTTCTCCAACCACTCCGGCCAAATTCCAAGTCATTCCACCAGTCCATGGCCTGCTGGCCTGCCAGTGCCTGTCGATGTGCTCTTCCACCAACATGCTCTCAACAACCAGCCGCATGTGTCTTCTTTTGCCAATGTGTTCCTCACAACATCCAGCCACTTGTGTCTGCCCACTAGGCCTTGGGTTTTTATAGGCCCAGGATGGGGGCGTGGCGGGCCAGGGTGGTCTTAGAAAATGCAACATTTGGGCATGAAAGCAGGAGTGCCTGTCCTTACCTAGGTCCATGGGGGTGGAGCCCTGGCCAGGGACCCACCTTTCTCTACCCAGCACTTCCCTTCCCTGCTCCCGTATCATTTAAAGGGACCACACTCTTCCCTTCACAGCACTCCCGTATCAATAGGAGCGGGAACCCTATTGTGAACTGCACATGTGAAGGATCTATGTTACATGCTTTTCATGAGAATCTAATGCCTGATGATCTGAGGTGAAACAGTTTCCTCCTGAAATCCCCACCCCACCCCATCCATGGAAAATTGTCTTCCATGAAATCAATCCCTGGTGCCAAAAGGTTAGGGACTACTATCTTACTTTTAGTAGAGATGGGGTTTCACCATGTTAGCCAGGATGGTCTCGATCTCCTGACCTCATGATCCACCCGTCTCGGCCTCCCAAAGTGCTGGGATTACAGGCTTGAGCCACCGCGCCCGGCCAGGGAGTACTATCTTAAACAACATAAATATATATATTTTTTTCACAGTTCTGGAGGCTGGAAGTCTGAGATGCTAGCATGGTCAGGTTCTTATGAAGGCTCTCCTTCTGGTTTGCATATGACCCTCTTCTCATTGTGTCCTCACATGCTGGAGACATAGAGCAAGCTCTCTGGTGTTTATTCTTATAAGGACATTAATCCCATCATGAGGACCTACCTCACACCATCATCTTACCCTTATTACCTCTTAAAGGGCCTATCACCAAATGCTATCACATTGGATGTGAGGGCTTCAACATACTAATTTTGGGGGACACAATTTAGTCCATAGCAGTGAGTCAAAGTGACTCTTACATATTGCTATTCTGATTTTTAAATGGTGTTTCAATTCACAAGACCATCATCAGAGTGTGGAAATTCTATCCTCACTTCAGCCTTCCCAAGCAATGAATTTTAACAGCCAACTTTACTGTACAAAGGAAAAAACATAATCTCTTTCCGCAGCTAACTCTATAGTAATTGCTCTAAAATCTCTTCAGATTAAGTTGTTGTCAAGAAGAGATGGCCAAAGCCCCTTTCGACCTTCAGTATGTCATTACAAATTTTGAAGAGGCAAAATAATTTTGTTGGTGGTGCAGACAGGGTAAACTGAGGAAAAAAAAAACAACCAAAAATCTCACTAGATTCCAACAACAGAATTTTGGTTTTTGCTCATACAGCATGCCCACTGTGGGTCATGTAAAATTCTACTCCACATCATCTCCACTCCAGGGTCCAAGCTGACAGAGAAGCCTGTTTGAGATATTAGCAGTCACCAGGAATGAAGGAAAAAAGACACAGTGACCCATCTGATATATTTTAAAGCTTCTACCCTGAAGTGACACATAACATTTCTGCCCATGTTTCATTGTCAAAGCAAAGCAAGTCACATGGCCATGCAATGCATTCAACATGCATTCAACAGGACAAGTATGTGGACAGGGAGTGCTACCTAGTAAAGAACACTGCAGGGTAGCAACCAGACTATTCAGCAAACAATAATACAATCTACCACAGTTATTTTTTTTATTCTCAGTATATTATACAAGAGTAACATTATCAGAGACAATGTTCAAAATGGCCTATTTAAATTTAGCAGAGGCACGACTGCAGTGGTGAGGCCATGAATCCACCCAGAATACCCCTGACTACATATCTGGCTGGATGCATGTACTCTTACATGCAATGCTATATATAATGTGTCCTTCAGGAAGGGGAACATCACACACCGCGGCCTGTCATGCGGTGGGGGGAGGGGGGAGGGATAGCATTAGGAGATATATCTAATGTAAATGAGGAGTTAATGGGTGCAGCACACCAACATGGCACATGTATACATATGTAACAAACCTGCACGTTGTGCATATGTACCCTAGAACTTAAAGTATAATTAAAAAAAAAATAAAAATAAATAAATATAATGTGTCCTTAAGGGGTCAGTGCTGATATGGGACCAGCCAAGCAGAAGAAATAAGTGTTGCCTGAATTACAGTGGGGTATACTGGTTTATCGCCACAGTTGTAATGTATTTATATTGTATCAACTAAGCATTAATGGAACAACACTTTTCAGAACAGCTTTCTCTGAATACTACTGCCTTAATCAGGCCTGCCAGATATTTTGCATGTGAAAGGTTATGGTGTCACCAGGCACTGTTGCAACTCACACAGGTGAAGGCAAATTTGTTGTGTCACCTTTTCGGTATGGGGCAATAGCTGGATCTGTAGGTCATTTAGCCCTGCTGGGTCTCCTTCAGCTTCTCCAACTCCTGGGGCAGTATGTGAAGTTCCTGGTATAAATCTACAACTCCTCCATCTCCTCACATAAAGAAAATTAACATCTTCATGATGTTGAGTCATCCTATCCCAGATCTAGGGATAGCCTTTCAGTTTTTGAGTATTCTTTTGTTTTCCTCCTCAGCAATAAAAAAAAGTTTTATGTGGCAATTTATAATTTTTAATGTTTATTTCTAAATCCCTACTTATTTTGAATTACTTTTCAAATTGGGTCTTTAA
>NW_016814834.1:27687-40729 GCF_001698545.2 Rhinopithecus bieti | reverse complement strand
GGCTCCCGGAGTTCATCGTGCAGACGGGCTCCTACATGTTCGTGGACGAGAACACGTTCTCCAACGACGCCCTGAAGGTGACGTTCCTCATCACCCGCCTCACGGGGCCCGCCCTGCAGTGGGTGATCCCCTACATCAAGAAGGAGAGCCCCCTACTCAGTGATTACCGGGGCTTCCTGGCCGAGATGAAGCGGGTCTTTGGATGGGAGGAGGACGAGGACTTCTAGGCCGGGAGACCCTCGAGTCTGGGGGCGGGTGCTCTGGGGAGGGTCCGCTGTGCCAGTGGCCACCGCTAGGGTCTCCACAGGCGCCCTCCCTCCGCGCCTCTCTCCCCCTCGAGTGTCCCCTGCGCTCCTGTCCCTTGCCGCGTAGTGCTTGCCTTTGTTCCAGGAACAGCACTCCAGGCTCCTGCTGCCGCCCCTGGGCCTCACTCTGGAGCGGGCTGCCTCCGCCCTCTTGTGCCAGCCCAGCCCCTCCCATGCACATTTGGACGCTGTCCTGCGCTCCAGCTGCACAAAGCTGGGCTCCTGTTACACACTGGACAGACCACACACAGCCGCCGCTGTCAACACCCCTCCACTCCTCCAGACTGCCAGCCGACTACATCATTCTGCCCACAAACCTACGCTGCCACTGCCATCGCCGTCCACCGCATCTCATCAACAGACTGCCGCTCCTAGTAATCTGGACTCACCTCAGAGGTATCTGAGCTGGACACAGCCCCTGGACAGTGATCCAGACAGCTGGCCGCCCCCCAAGGAGCCTGTCACCTTCAGCAAGACCCATTTCCTCCCATCCCCAGAGACCTCTTGTGTTCCTGCCACATAGCTGCCAGGGCTTAGGTGTGCCTGGCAACCAAATGGAATCTCTCATTTTCTCCTGTGGACCAGTTAGTTTTGCCTAAAATCCTGTTTTCTTCTGAATTTGCAGCTGTCTCTCTGATGTGTGCCTTTTGTTCAACACAGTAAGCCCTGCTCCCTGCCCTGCTCTAATACACTACCTGTACAAGGTCTTTTCCTTATTTTTAATAAATGTCAGACACTATTAAATAGAAATGGAGTCTCAATGAATATGGCACCTTTCCCTCCCTGGTTCTGTAAATAGGGTCCCTATCTTGTTCAAATGCTATGTGCCCTGCCATGCTATGACTGAAGTTGACTCTTGCATTATAAAAACAAAAGATTGAGTCCTGTGGAGTGTCCTAGGGATGGAGATCTTACAGGCAACCATCTAATGCCAAATGATGACCCTTCTAAACCAGGCAGTTTCATGCCACTTTTGAGGTAGACATTGATCTGATTTTGGCCAAGGCAATGTGAAAAACTGTGGAAAACTTTTTGAAAAAGGTTTCCTTATTTTCAAAAAATGGCTACAAAACACAAATCTCAAATTGCTCCATACCATAAATCCCATACATTTGTTTGTGAACACCTGTCGAAATTTTATTTAACCAGAGATTCATTAATGAAACATCAGAATTGCAGAGGTGTTCTATGAAAACATTTATATTTATAAAACTTTGAATATGGAGGTAATGGGGAAAGGGATGCAGAGCTGTGATTATTAATTTAGGTACATACCTGGTTGATGACTTGCAAGACAATACAATTATAACTTTCTCTAATGAGCAGAATAAAAGTTAATACTCATTACTGTTTCTCTGTAGGCTAATCTCTTAAATCTATAGTGCTATAAACAGCCTCTGTTCCATCAACTATTTGATGTTCAAATTTTTTGGTGAAATTTATTCCAGTAGAATCCAATAGCACAGCACTCTGGTATTAAAAGAGCACGCATCCAACTCTGTCCCTTATTTCTAATTTGTGTGAATTTCCAGAACTTGTAGAGGTGGGAATAGGCTGAGCTTAGTGTGTAGATAGATTTGCCTGATGTGTGGGTGGAAAATGAAAGCAGACTGTGATTGCACCACAAAAAGGACTGGTCCTTACATTTTTCTGTCCTCTGCCTTGGGGAGATGAGACTCTTTGTCTTTCAACTTTAACTTAAATTGGTGATTAATCACCCTTAGCCTTTCATTGTCTCTCTGCAATTCAATAGCCTCCAGTAACAACCGTATATGATCGCATAATCTTTTTAATTACTACTTCCTCTGAACCTTTCAAATTCTTGTGATATTGCACCTGTCAGTAAATTTCCTTCCATTGGTATCCTATCTCAGTTCACCACTGGTGAAAGTTTTGACAGTTGCACCACTACCACATAGCAGGTTATCAGTACTTCCTTTACCAACAGTGATGTAGTTCCCATTACTAGCCACCTGGCAGGTAATCGAGCTCCAAAATCTAATTTTATAATCTGCCTCATGACCACCACTAACACCAAATATTAAACTTTAAGCTCCCTCAGAAACAGACTCTCATGAACAACACTTGTAATGGAGTGATAGAAGTAGGATCCACCAGAGGGAGAATTTATGAAGAAACATACTTTTACAACAGATGCCTCACCTGATCCCACAGGGATATCTAAAATTGGGACAGCCATTCAGAAATGTTCTAAACTGAGGCCGGACACAGTGGCTCACACCTGTAATCCCAGCACTTTGGGAGGCAGGGGCAGGAGGATTGCTTGAGGCTGGGAGTTGGAGACCAGCCTGGGCAACACAGTGAGACTCTGTCTCTACAAAAAAATTTAAAAATTAACCAGGTGTGGTAGTGCACACCTGTAGTCCCAGTTACTCAGGAGGCTGAGGTGGGAGGATCTCTTGAGCCCAGGAATTGGAGACTGCAGTGGGCTATGATCACGTCACTGCACTCTATCCTAGGCGACAGAGAAGACCTTGTCTAAAAAAAAGAAAAGAAAAGAAAAAGAAAAAAAAAATTGTCTGAATTGAGGAGAGGCCACATTGATTAGTTTTTCGATGTGGTGTTACCTGGAGGAGGTGGTGTACTCTTTTTTTTTGTTTTTTTTTTTAACTTCACCATTTAAAAGGAGTAAGATAGACCTATGCTAGCTACTTTGGAGAGATTTTTGCAAGGTTTTGTTCAGTAAGAAACACAATATGCAGAAAACTGCACACTGAGGCCCATTTTTTGTTAAACAGATGTTAACCCCAAAGGCCTACATATGAATACACACACACAGTCACATACATATACAATAAGCTAAGTATGAAGAAAAATACAGACACATATATACTAGCGTGTTCGTGTGGGCCACAAGACGTGAGGATAGGTTGATGCCAGAGATGGAGTAGGGCCTTAGAGAGGGGGATGCACACAACAAAATGAAAGAAAAAAAGGCTGCTCTAAAACGCAGGGAGATTAAATGTATGGCATTGAAAACTGAAAATCTATAAAATTTGTGAGGAGTATATAGTATCAGTCAGGGTCCCAAAGAGAAACAGAAGGTATATACAAATGGGGTGACTGAGGAGAATTAAAAGAACAAACTATATACAGATGTATGGGTAGGTTTCAGATAAATTATGATAGATTGGATAACTGTTCCACAAATATTCACTCCTCACTTTCCCACACTCCTATGGTGGATGTAATTCCCTGCTCCACTGGCTCTAAGCTTGGCTGTCATTTGTTATTGTCAATGGAACATGAGCAGACATGACGTAAATAGAGGATTTAAATATGCTTGAGTGGTTTTGCTTGTTTTCTTGCCTTCCTATGATTGCCATGAGAAGAGCATGCTTCCAGTTGTTGCTGATCCTTCAGCTTGGGCCATACAGTGATTCACATGGAACAGATCTAAACACAATCTGAATCCCAGAGCCAAGCCCACCCTAACTGTATTCTGGAGAAGAATAGCCCCAGATGGCCCATAGCACACGAGCAAAGAGAACAAATGATTGTTAATTAATTTGGGGGAGACTTCTACAGCATTATTGTAGTAATAGCTGACTAATACTGAAACCAACAATGGATTTTGAATTATCCTGGGGCTAGCAACAGTAGTGAGCTGTTGCCTCCCACCAAGGCATGAAAGGGTAAGGGCTGGGAGGGGTTACTGGAACACAGAGAGCTCTAGCTATAGAAGAGAATCCCTGGAAAGGACCTGTGGCCTTTGATAGAGGAACTCAGCCACAGCCACCTCTTAATCTGTTAGAGATGGAGCTCTCCCATTGACCAAACTCAACCAGAAGCCAGAGAGCAAGGGAACAGTTTATGCAGTCCATAAAGGTCAGCCTCTGGGAACAGAGCTGTCCCTGTTCCAGGATAGAGGAGAGTGGAAAGTGAATCTGGAAGAGCAAATGCAATGTATCCAAGAGCTATGTGAACAATCAATTCTGAGTGAGAAACATTTGAAAAGATGCATCGTTGCAATAGTAATCAGAGAGATTTTAGATAGAACAAAAACAGGTATCATTTCAAAAGCATTACATTGCCAAAAGTAGACCGGGTGCGGTGGCTCATGCCTGTAATCCTAGCACTTTGGGAGGCCAAGGCGGGTGGATCACCTAAGGTCAGGAGTTCAAGACCAGCCTGGCCAACATGGTGAAACCCCATCTCTACTAAAATACAAAAATTAGCCAGGCGTGCTGGCGTGTGACTGTAATCCCAGCTACTCAGGAGGCTGAGACAGGAGAATCGCTTGAACCCAGGAGGCAGAGGTTGCAGTGAGCCAAGATCACGCCACTACACTCCAGCCTGGGCAACAGAGCGAGACTCCATCTCAAAAAAAAAAAAAAAAGTAAAAATGACCATATTAAGTGTTGAGGAGATATGGAGAAATGAGAATTCTTATATACTGCTTATAACAGTGTAGAGTAGTACAACAAAATTGGAGATGAATGTGGCAGCACCTTGTAAAGTTTAAGACAAACATACCCTACAACCAAGCAATTCCAACAAGGATGTTGACTATAGCATTTTTTAAAATGTATGTATGATTAGTACCTCTGCTAAGCTGCATAGTACCTTTATCTAAATTAATAAAAGGTATCTCCTCTTGGGGAAAGCAGCCCCATGAATGCAGAGTTTGTTAAGCTGTTAGTAATTTTGCGCTTCAAAAAAAAAAAGCAAACTGTATTAAGTGTGTACGCAGCCCCACTGGTTGACGTGGTGGACTAGGTAGGGGCTAGATTGTAGCCTCAGTCACTCATTTGGTAAGAGGCACTTCTGAAGTGAGCAACCTATAGATCATAAGCAGCAGCCCTGTCTGCAGGAGCCGAAATTTGAAGCAACATAAGTGTCACCAGTAGGAGTTGGTGATAATATAAAATTATTAATATTGCCAAGCAGAAAGTTGCCATACAGCAATTCTACTCCTAGGTATATATCCAAGAGAACTGAAAATATATGTCCTCACAAAAACTTGTACATGAATGTTCATAGCAGCATTATTCATAATAACCAAAATGAGAAACAACCCAAAACTCCGGAAACTGATGAATAGATAAAATATAGTGTATCCATACAATGGAATATTATTCAACCTTAAAAAGGAATGAATGCTACATACATGCTACAACATGGATGTACCTTGAAAACATAATGCTAAATAAAAGAAACCAGTCACAAAATACCACATATTGTATGACTCCATTTACATGAAACTTCCAGAATACACAAATATATAGATGTGGAAAATCATTTAGAGGTTGCCTGGGGTTTGAGGAAGAAGAAAACAGGGAGGCATAGGGTATTTTCTTGGGGTGATGGAAATGTTGCAAAATTAGATAATGGTAATGGTTGGACAACTGCAAATATACTAAAAACCACTGACTTGTATATTTTAAAAGGGTAAATATTATAGTAAGTGAATCATGTCTCAATAAATCTGTTATTAAAAATTTATTGTATTTCTATTTAATAACAAAGTAGAGGAAATAAAATTTAACAAAATAATACCATTTATGATAGTGTTATAAAGTATCAAATATCTAGAAATAAATCTATAAAATAGCTGCAATACCTCAACACTGGTAACTACAAAACATTACTGAGATGAATTAAACAACTAAATAAATGGAAGGATATAAGATGTTAATGAATTGGAAAATTCAAAATTGTTACGGTATATATTCTCCCTAAATTTATTTTTAGATTCAATGCAATCCCAATAAAAATCAAGCAGATTTTAGAAGAAAACAAGTAGAGTATATCTTCATGATATTGGGTTAGACAAAGATTTCTTCCACAAGAGACGTTGGTAAATGACTCTAACAGTTATATGGAAAGGCAAAGGATCTAGAATAGCCAAAGTAATATTTAAGAAGTACAAGTTAGATGACTTACATTACCAGATATTAAGACTTACTATAAAGGAGCATAAATTAAGGTGTATAGTATTGGTGCAAGGATAGACAGAAAAATGCAATACAATAAACAGTCCAGAAAGAAATTCACACATATATGGTAACCTAATTTATAACAAAGGCACCATTGCAATTCACTGGGGGGAAAGAACAGTCTTTGCAATAAGTGCTATTGGATCAATTAGATACCTATATTGAAAAATGAACATTGGTCCCTACCTCTCAGCATACATAAAAATTAATTCAGTATGGATCATAGACTTACATTTGAAAGCTAAAATATGATATTAGAGGAACACATAGGAGACTATCATATTAAGTTTGGCAGAGATGTAGAGATGTATTAAACAAGACACAAAAAAACACTAATAATGTTTGCCCTCCCAGATAAAATGTTTATTAAGACATTCAGCATACAATTAACCCTGCTTCCTGACAGCATCCAATCCAGAGCAAAGCTTCACTTCCTTAAACTCTCTTGAAAATCACCTAACATACGGCCAAACACTTCAAACATTTTCTAACACCTTTTTGCTGAGATTCCCAACAATTCTCCACGGTATGTTCTCCTTCACTGCAATGAATAATAAACTCAATATTTGTTCAATGACAAGATGCTCCTAGTGGTCTTTGCCTGGAAGATATGAACATCAAGAATATAGGAAGTCCTAGCAAGAGCAATCAGGCAAAACAAAGAAATAAAAGGCATCCAAAAAGGAAGAGAGGAAGTCAAACTATTTGTTTGTAGACACTATGATTTTATACCTAGAAAATCCCAAAGTATCTGCCCAAAAGCTCCTGGATCTGATGAACAACTTCAGCAAAGTTTCAGGATACAAAACCAGTATACAGAAATCTGTAGCATTTCTGTACACAAACAACATCCAAACTGAGAGTCAAATAAAGAATGAAATCTTATTCACAATAGTCACAAAAAAATAAAATACCTAGGAATACAGCTAACCAGGGAGGTGAAAAATCTCTAAAACAAGAATTACAAAATACCACTGAAAGGAATCAGAGATGACACAAATGGAAAAATATTCTATGCTCATGTATAGAAAAAAAAATCAACATTGTTAAAATAGCCATACTGCCCAAAGCATTTTAAAGATTCAATGCTATTCCTATCAAACTATCAATGACATTTTTCACAGAACTAGAAAAATCTATTCTAAAATTTATATGGAACCACAAAAGAGCCAGAATAGCCAAAGCAATCCTAAGCAAAAATGACAAAACTGCTGGAGGCATCACATTACCCGACTTCATACTATTCTACAAGGCTACAGTAACCAAAACAGCATGGTACTGGTACAAAAACAGACACATGGACCAATGTAACAGAATACAGAGCCCAGATATAAAACCACACAACTACAACCATCTAATCTTCATCAAAGTTGACAAAAACAAGCCATGAGGAAAGGAATCCCTATTCAATAAATGGTGCAGGGATAACTGGCTAGTATATGCCTAAGACTGAAACTGGACCTCTTCCTTACACCATATGCAAAAGTCAACTCAAGATAGATTAAAGACTTAACTGTAAAACTTAAAACTATAAAAACTCTTGAATAGCCGGGCGCGGTGGCTCACGCCTGTAATCCCAGCACTTTGGGAGGCCGAGGCGGGCGGATCATGAGGTCAGAGGATCGAGACCATCCTGGCTAACACGGTGAAACCCCGTCTCTACTAAAATACAAAAAATTAGCCGGGCGTGGGGCGGGCGCCTGTAGTCCCAGCTACTCGGGAGGCTGAGGCAGGAGAATGGCGTGAACCCGGGAGGCAGAGCTTGCAGTGAGCCAATATCCCCCCACCGCACCCCAGCCTGGGCGACAAAGCGAGACTGTCTCAAAAAAAAAAAAACAAAACAAAACAAAAAACTCTTGAATAAAACCTAGGAAATACCATTCTGAACATAAGTCCTGGCAAAGATTTCAAGATGAAGATACCAAAAGCAATTGCAACAAAACAAAATTGACAAATGGGACCTAATTAAACTAAAGAGTTTCTGCACAGCAAAAGAAACTATCAACAAATAAAAGACAACTTACAGAATAGTAGAAAATAATCACAAACTAGCCATCTGACAAAGGTCTAATATCCAGAATCCACAAGGAACTTAAACAATTTCAATGAGAAAAAAAAAACTCATTAAAAAGTGGACAAATGACATGAACAGACACCTCTCTAAAGAAGACATGCAAGCAGCCAATAAATATGAAAAAATGCTTAACATCACTAATCATTAGAGAAATGCAAATCAAAACCACAATGAGATACCATCCCACACCAGTCAGAATGGCTATTTTTAAAAGGTCAAAAAATAAGAAGAGATGCTTGCAAGGTTGCAGAGAAAAGGGAAAACACTTATACACTGCTGGTGGGAATGTAAATTAGTTCAGCTACTGTGGAAAGCAGTTTGGCAATTTCTCAAAGAACTTAAAAGAGAACTACCATTCAATCCAACAATCCCTTTATTGGGTACATGCCCAAAGGAATATAAATTGTTCTACCATAAAGACATATGCATGCATATGTTCATCGCAGCACTAGCAATAGCAAGGACATGGAATCAACCTAAATGCTCATCAACAGTAGACTTGATAAAGAAAATGTGGTACATATACACCATGGAATACTAGGCAGCCATAAAAAAGAATGAGATCATGTCCTTTGCAATGATAAGGAATGAGCTGGAGGCCATTATCCTAAGTGAACTAAAGCAGGAACAGAAAACCAAATACCACATGTTCTCACTTATAAGTGGGAGCTAAACATTGAGTACACATGAACACAAAGAAAGAAACAATAGACACCAGGGCCTACTTGAAGGTGGAGGGTGGGATGGGGTGAAGATCAAAAAACTACTTATTGGGTACTATGCTTATTACCTAGGTGACAAAATAATCTGTATGCCAAAGCCCTGTGACATGCAATTTATATAACAAACTGCACAGACACCCCTGAAACTAAAAGTTTTTTTTAAAAAAAGAATATATAAATAGCTGCCACCAGTCAATAAAATGATAAACCAATAAAAAATAAGTGAAATTTTTGAATGGGTGTATTAGTTAATTTTCTGTTGCTTATAACAGAATACCTGAAACAGGGTAATTTTTTGTTTTTTAGTAATGTATTCTTACAGTTATGGAGGCTGAGAAGTTCAAGTCAAGGGGCCACAACTGGTGAGACCCTTCCTGCTGGTGAGGACTCTTTGCAGAGTCCCAATACGGTGCAGGGTATCACATGGTGAAGGAGTTGAGTGTGCTAACTTGCGAGCTCAGATTTCCCTTTCTCTTCTTATAAAGCCACTAGTTCCTCTCCCAGGACAACCCATTAATCCATTAATCTATGAATGAATTAATCCATTTGCTTTAAGAGATGATCCAATCACCTCTTAAAGGCCCTACCTCTCAATATTGCCACACTGGGGATTAAGTTGTGTGTTAGTCCGTTCTCATGCTGCTATGAAGAAATACCCAAGACTGGGTAATTTATAAAGAAAACAGGTTTAATTGACTCACAGTTAAATTGACTCACAGTTCTGGGGAGGCCTCAGAAAACTTAGGATCACAGTGGAAGGCACCTCTTCACAGGGTGGCAGGATAGAGAATGAGAGCCAGCAGGGAAAATGCCAGATGCTTATAAAACCATCAGCTCTTGTGAGACTCATGCATTATCACAAGAATAGCATGGGGAAAACCACCCCCATAATTCAGTTACCTCCGGCCGGGTCCCTCCCACAGCATGTGGGGATTATGAGGATTACAATTCAAGATGAGATTTGAGTTGGGGGGACACAGCCAAACCATATCAAGTTGTACCATGAGTTTTAGTGGGGACAAATATTTCAACCATAGTCATCGGCATTTCATTAAAAAGTGGGTAAAAAAGCATATGAAGAGGTACTCATTATCATTAGTAATAATAGAAATGCAATTTTTCTTTTAGAGACAAGGTCTCACTGTGTCACCCAGGCTGGAGTGCAGTGGCACAATCACAGCTCACTGCAACCTGGACTTCCCAGGCTCAGGTGATTCTGCCACGTCAGCCTCTTGAGTAACTGGTACTACAGGTACATACCACCATGCCCTGCTAATTTTTTGTAATTTTTTTTTTTTTAGAGATATGATCTCACTATGTTTTCCAGGCTGGGCTGGAACTCCTGTGCTCAAGTGATCCTCTGGCCTCAGCCTCCCAAAGTGCTGAGATTACAGGTGTCAGCCACTTCACTCAGCCTAGAAATGCAAATTTAGCACAATGAGATATCGCCACAGACTTATCAACTTAAACCTCAATAAATAAGAGTGAACACTTGAAACACACAACATAGATGAATCTCACAGACATACAGCATAAATTCTGTATAATTTCATTTACAAGCAGTTCAAAAGAGGTAAAGTTTATCTTTGGTGATAAAGGTCAGAAGAATGTTTATAATTAAGAGGCTCCTACCTCAGAGGGGCATGAGAGTCTTTTGAATGTTGGAAATGTTCTATACATTGATCTGAGTGGTGTTATATTGATGTATACATATGTAAATATTCATCAATTTATACACTCAAGATTTTTATCCTTTGCTGGGTGTAACTTATATCTCAGTTTTTTTTAATATCAGAAAAGAAAAAGGATTGTATATTTAAATAAGCAGTAGAAAAGCTACAGAACACCAATACAAAGAGATTTTTCAAACAACCAAAGAGGAAACACAAAATTAGGCTGACAAATAATTTTCAACAGCAAAAATGGAAGCTAGAAGACTAGAGAATAATGCTGTTTCCATCAATTCTGTTCAAATTTGCCACGTTTTAATATCTCATATCAAGGTGTTTCTTACAATCAATCAAAATTATGAATTGCTGTTGGCCAAGGCGCTGCTATATGCAAACATTAAAAGCACCTGTATCAAAACTTGCCAAACTGATGATGATGGATTAAGGGGGAAAATTTAGGACAAAAGAGTGAAATTGTCATTTAAGAACTATTGCATCACTAAGGTTTTGGTGGCACATAATACAATATTACATAGAAAAAAAGAGGTATGAATGGTTCCACAAACCAAAGAGACTCAACAAGAATAATTTTAAAAGAATGAGGATAAAATAACTTTTCAGAAAATGAAAGACATCACATTTTCCCTAATAGGCCATTATTAAAGGAGTACATCTATAGGATATACTTTAGAAGAAGGAAAATGTACTATTATAAACGTCTGGAATGCTGGCAAAGAAAATGGCAAATACATGGCTAAATCTAAACAAACAACAGTATAAATGTCTAATTTTAAGATGAAAAAACAGAGCTAAAATAATGAGAAGAAGAACATTTACCCTGGGAGGCAATTATTTGTAATTAAAACATTCTAAGTTCCTTATATTAATTCATTGCTTTTTTCTACTCGTTAAGAAGTTATACACTCTATTTACATTATTTTAGTGATGACTCCAAAAAGTTAATATGCATAATTAACATATAAATTTAGTCAATACAAAGTAAGTAAAGCAACACACTTGACAAAAAGTTAGACTGATGGTACCAAATACTAGTGAGGAAATGGGACCACATACATTGAGGGCAAGAGTGTAAAGTAAAAGAAATATTTTGGAAAACGACTTGGCTGTGCCTTTAGATTGGGTTCCCCATAAGCTGACTCTGACTGAGGATTCATCTGAAAGTGATGTATTAGGAAGTGGTCCAAGTAAAAATATAGTGACCAGGGAGTGGGACCACGCAACAGGGAGAGGAAGAAGGTGAAACACTATTTTAATATCAACCAAGGTACCATTAAGGATCACTGTGGCACAATCCAATAGGGGGACACTGGAGACAATACAGGTCACAAATCAGAGTTGTCTCAAACAGGAGCAACAGAGCTGCAGTATTTATAACTATATATCTACTAATTATTAGCTAAAGTCTACTCTCTGGTGGACTTTAATTCTCAGATACTGGCTCTTCATGCTTGGAGACAAAAGGAGGTTGGTTCTGCAGTCCTGTGACAAAGAGCCACAGATTCTGGCTATTGGGAGAAAAAGCAAAAGCAGAGCAAAGGTGGATTAAAATGGCCAAATATACCAAGGGGATAAGGATAGAATATTAACAGTGTCTGTTTTAGTGGGTATTAGTCTTAACACCATGGAAAATGATGATAGCTAGATCCTTCTCCCTCAGCCTTCCTTGCAATGATCTGAACTAAGGGCTTAAATATACCCACTTAAAAATACCTGAAGTATACTCAACATTTACCATCAAGTATGACATTAGCTATAGGTTTTTGTAGATGCTCCTTATCAGACAATAATTCCCTTCCAATCCCAATTTGCTGGGGTTTTTTATGAACTGAAGTTCAGTGTTGTCAAATGCTTTTTCTGCTACTATGACCAAAGAACATCAAGCTTTTAAAATTTATTGAGACTTGTTTAATGCCTTAGTAGATGGCTTATCTTGGTGAATGCACCGTATGCACTCGAAAACACTGTGTATTAGTTGTTTGATACAGTGTTCTAGACATGTGTATTATTCTTTAGATTTTCTATGTCAGTACTGGTATTTTGTCTAGTTGTTATATTAAATATTGAGAAAACATTGCTAAAATTTCCAATTTAAAAAAATACCTGGAGTATATTTTCTTGTTTGCAAATGCCTGTTTCTCTATCTGTACTGGTGTAAAAGAGTAGGCAGAAATATGGACTCCATCTTAAAATGATGATGAAATAAGGTCATGCGCACGAGGCACATCTAACATTTCTTTGTACATATTAGAACCTCACTACACATTTCTTCATCATTTTTTTTTTTTTTTTT
>NW_016814834.1:13091-26350 GCF_001698545.2 Rhinopithecus bieti | reverse complement strand
TTGATCCTTGTATTTTTTCACAACATCTTATGGGTAGGTATTCTTTTTTTCTTTCACCATTATACCTGGTAACTTTGCTAACTCATTTTATTTAAATACACTTATATTCTTTTGGGAAGTTGGGAACACCTCAATGTTGGAGACTTCCTTAAATTTTGACACGGTCTAAATTCAACTTTGCTGTTGTCTCCATCCCTAAAAATGTCATTTAATGCTCAATATCTGAAAGTTGATTAATAGGCATTCATATTATAAGTTAAATATTGCTCCCTATAGAGGCCTAAAAATGATTTTTTTTAAATCTCTAGCTGTATTACTTTTATACCTTCAGACACCAACTATCTCCACCAGCCCCATGATTTGGGGGATGAGAGAAGGGTGTGAAAGTAGAATTAAAAGTATTCCGATTGTCTCAATTATGGTAGGGCAGAAGAGAGGGAGAAAATAAACATTTTGTAAAAGCCTTACCTTTTGGTGATAGGAATTTTATTGTGGGAAAAGTATTTATTTTGGAAATATTATCTTTATTGAAATTAAAGTTTTAGTAATGATAGAGGCAAAAAAAATTCCCTCACATTACTCATGAGAATATAATTTGAAAACAATCGTTCTGGAGTGAGATTTTTAACAAACAGTTAAAATCATATGGCCTTTGATATATACATTAGTTTTAGGAATCTATCCTAATGATCTTACCAAAACTGTGTTTGCTTCTAATGTGAGTAAATATGCAGTCCTCCACTCAGGTTGCAGAACGGGTACTATTGCAGTCTTTAGCCCAAGACCCAAATTAACAGGCTTACTATAATTTCAGGGTTGTGAAATCCTAAATGTTCTCTTTTTGATCATGTGATAATATGCTCTCAGCAGCCTAAGACACAGCAACACCCACAGCAGGGAGAGAAAAATAGGTTCCAGGATCAGCTAGGCACTATGGCAGGGCCTCTGCAAGCAGTGGGCTAAAGGGGACAGGCATTAGAATTGGGGTACTGCCTCAGGGTTGGAAAAGAGGGACCCACTGAAGTGAGAGTTGGGGGTAGAATGAGTTTGGTGACCATCTGTTAAGGAGCAGTAAGAAAGTGGGTATGAAGAGGACTGGGGACGAGTGAAAGAATGTGGTACAACTGTCAAGAGGGCCAAAAGCAGCTGTATACAGGGAAGAGAAAGAGCTCAGTTCTGGGCCGGCAGCTAAGAATCAAGCCAAACAGCCTTCCCTGAACCACGTTCTCCATCATCATAAAGTCAGGGATTGTTCATGCACATAAAGTCCAGGTACTTTCAGTATGGGGTCCATGATGAGCTTCAGTGGTGGTAAGACAGAGGGACTTTGATTGCCCTCACCAAGTTTTGAAGGCTTTGTAGACTCCCTTTATTCTTTACTGTTCAGATGTGATCATTTCGCCATGTCATTAAATAGTTTGAGATCATCATGGCCTTTCATTTTACTTTATTTCATCGGGTATGTATTCTGACTGACCTTTGTCCATCCCATACTTGGTCCCAATAGATTTCATACTTTTCATTTTAGGCTCTTTGCTGCTCAGAACTGCTTATTGCTGTACCTGTGTAGTCTGAGTGAACTTCATGATGGAAGACAAAACAGTGCTGCAATATCTATAGAAGCAGGCAGGTCATCAGACCTCTGCAGTGGCACCTGGAGGAAGCATCCCTACGTCTAGGACTTCTGGTACTCAATCTCTCAGCCTACTCCTTTGGTCCTCCAGCCTCCTAGTGACAGGCAAATCAGGGACACTCACAAAGGGTCCCTTTGAAATCCCCTTCCTTACTACATCTCTGCCTTAAGGTTGACTCTGTGTACAGGATTGCACTTAGGCCACTGGGAGTAAGTGGGGAGTGACCTTTCACTAGTATATTCTACCAGGATTCCCCTGAGAACCAAGGTCTCAGGGCACTGAACCATCCAAAGCCTACTTTGTTCCCCTATTAAATCTTTGTGGATCTGAGTGTCACAAAAATTTGTGTAAAGTTATCTTAATTATAGGTTTCAAGTCATTACTGGTCCCGATCATCAAAAGAAAGAGGTTAACTGTATTTCTGTTCTCTTTCTTATATTCATCTTCCATATTGTCACTTTTATGTTTCTCTATCCTTTGGAGGTAAGGCCTCTTGCTTGGGTATTGATCACATTGCAGAGAATGAAGTGAAGGAAACAAACAAACAGTGACAACTGAAAAGGTGAGACTGCAAAGTAATACAAAAGAACCCCCTCTACTCTTACAAATGCCATTCCTTTGTCCCTTTATGGAGTCCTGTGAAGATGTTCATGATTGTGAAGTATTACCCTACCCAAGACATTTGCAGCACAAAAGAGGACCCTTGAGATGATAAAACTAGCATAGATCAAGGAATAGTTCTCGTTCTTGTAGGAGGAAGAAAACTGCTGGGGCATTGTTGTCGAGGGAGGTGGGGAGTTACTGACGTTGTTCAAAGGATACCCAGAAGGTCCCTGCCCATTCTACCTACCTCCAGAGCCAGTGGACAGAGAACACAGGGAATATGCTGGACCTACTCAGTAATGTAAACTGCTTCCAAGCACTTTTCCAACCACTTCAGCAGAACCTGTGTTTAAAACCAAACAGTGAATATGCTTAACACAATCTTCCTTCATACCCATCCAGGAAGGTGACTGTCAGCACCTTGAACTGGCCTTCATGATTAGCCCAGTTTCGGTTGTTTTAAGAGCCCTGTAAATCATAAAACTTTATTTTATTAGGCAATTTGAATTGCATCTCTGATTTCAAAAAGATTTTGACCTATTATATGCCAAACTACAAATTAATAATGTTTCCACTACTTCTGGGAATACAAATATTATCACATGCATAATACAGATAATAATGTACCTCCACCTCCACATACAGCCCTATGAATCACTGCTGAGTGGCAAAATTTCACCTATTTAAATGAAGAGAGAGAAGCAATAAAGTAAACAACAACAACAAAAAACCCTTGTGATCTATTCCTCATTCGTATGCTCTGGAAAAATAACACATATTAGAAATGGGACAGAGAAGCCAGGCATAGTAGCTCATGCCTGTAATCGCAGCACTTTGGGAGGCCAAGGCTGGGGTATCATGAAGCCAGAAGACTGAGACCATCCTGGCCAACATGGTGAAACCCTGTCTCTACTAAAAATACAAAAATTAGCCAGGTGTGGTGGCACATGCCTGTAGTCCCAGCTACTCGGGAGGCTGAGGCAGAAGAATTGCTTGAACCCAGGAGGCAGAGGTTGCAGTGAGGCAGTGAGCTGAGATCATGCCATGGCACTCCAGCCTGGGAGACAAAGCAAGACTCCATCTCAACAACAACAGCAACAACAAAAAAGGCAGAGAGTTGTTGACTGAGTGCTGCCCTACAAGCCCACCTTAGGATAATCTGCTTCTATTGGGATATTGAGCTTTTCCCAGAGATAGATGGGGTCGCAGAGGCATGTTAGCACAGTAGATTTCAAAGATTCGCATGCAGAGATATGTTGAAGAGAATTTTTTTTTCTGCCCATTAGGGAAGGTGGGAATTGTATTGTGTTTCAGGTCATTCATTAAACAAGTTTGTACCTAAATTAACTACAGTTCTGCATTCCTTTCTCCACTACCTACCCAATTAAAGCAATATAAATGTAAATGTTTTTTCTGAAGTATCTAAGCCATTTTGCTGGTTCCCTGATAATGCATTAAATAAAACTGTGAGAAGTGTTCACCAACAAATGTGTGAGATGCATGGCTTGTAATCATTTGGGGTATATGCTTTCAGACAGTTTTTTGGAAATGAGGGAAGAAAAAGCACCCTATCTGACTATTCCTTACCTTATCTTGGCCACATTCAGATGAAGGTTCATTTCCTAAGGGGCACAAAACTGACTTGTTTACAACATTAATCGTCTGGGATTGGTCACCGGTGGGATCTCCATTTGCAGGACACCACAGGACTCTGTGCCAACATCAGCCATAGCATGGCAGGACACATAGTTTTTGAACAGGATATGGATCCCATTTACAGAACCAGGGAGGGAAAAGTGCCATATTGACTGAGACCATTTCTTTTCAATAATGTCTGACATTTATTGAAAATAAGGAAAAGACTTTCTCCAGGTAGTGTATTAGAGCAGAGCAGAATGCAGGGGTTACTGTGTTGAACAAAAGGCACACATCAGAGAGACAGTTGCAAACTCAGAAAACTCAGTTATAGGCAAAACTAACTGGTCCACAAGAGAAAATGAGAGACTCGATTTGGCTGCCAGGCACACCTGGGTCTAGGCTGGAACACAAGAGGTTCTGGGGGTGGGGAGGAAATAGGTCTCGCTGAAGGTGACAGATCCCTTGGGGGGCGGCCAGCTGTCTGGATCACTGTCCAAGGACTGTGGCCAGCCCAGATACCTCCGAGGTGAGTCCAGATCACTAGGAGCAGCAGTCTGTCAGTGGGATGCGATGGATGGCGATGGCAGTGGCAGCGCAGGTCTGTGGGCAGAATGATGTAGTCGTCTGGCAGTCTGGTGGGGAGGAGGGGGCTTGGCAGCGGCGGCAGTGGGTGGTCTGTCCAGTGTGTAACAGGAGCCCAGCTTGCAGCTGGAGCGCAGGACAGCGTCCAAATGTGCATGGGAGGGGCCGGCTGGCTGGAAGGAGAGGGCGGCGGCTCGCTCCAGAGTGAGGCCCAGGGGCGGCAGCAGGAGCCTGGAGCGCTATTCCTGGAACAAAGGCAAGCACTACGCGGGAGGGGACAGGAGCGCAGGGGACATCGCGGCGGCTCGGCTCAAGGGGGAGGGAGGCGCGGAGGGAGGGCGCCGGTGGCGACCCTGGCGGCGGCCAGTAGCACAGCGGGACCTCCCCAGAGCACCCGCCCCCAGGCTCGAGGGTCTCCCGGCCTAGAAGTCCTCGTCCTCCTCCCATCCAAAGACCCGCTTCATCTCGGCCAGAAAGCCCCGGTAATCATTGAGGAGGGGCTCTCCTTCTTGATGTAGGGGATCACCCACTGCAGGGCGGGCCCCGTGAGGCGGGTGATGAGGAACGTCACCTTCAGGGCGTCGCTGGAGAATGTGTTCTCGTCCACGAACATGTAGGAGCCCGTCTGCACGATGAACTCCGGGAGCCGGTCGGTATCGCCATCAAACGTCTCGGGAAAGGGAATCGGGTTCCTCCAGCGACGCGTCGCAGGCCGGATCGGCAAGGCCAGGAGGGCCTTTATCAGCTGCACCCGACCGTCCATCGCTGCTCTTCGCTTCGCTGGACGTCAATGGGCTCCACCCGGCTCTGCAGAGGTCAGTACCGAGGCGTCGCCGGAAATGCGTGTCCACGAAGGCCCGCCCAAGCTAGGGTGGGCGGGGCCACGAGCGGGGCTCCAGCCCTCTCATGGACTCCGCCCACAAGGCCGGGTGTTCCCTAGTACGCAGGCGCGTCGTGGGGCACACACTTGCGAAGAAGGGCCTAAAGCCCTCAAGGAGGCAGGGTCGTATCGGAGAGGCTGGGCTGAGGGTTCCTAAGGTGGCGGGACGGGGAGCAGGGGAGGAACCAGGGAGACCTGGTGGTGTACGGGGCGCGGGGAGCTCGCTCCAAGGGTATGTTAGGGGCCCTACCTAGTTCTGGTAGTTGAGGAGTCCTCCCGCTGTACTGGTCCCCACCTCTCATCAGCCCTTGGGTATGCATTCAGGGAGCCTTGGCCCTGGACGCCACTAGTATGAGGTTCTGTGAACACATTTTCCTGCTCCTTCTTGCGTCTCTCAACCAGATTATTGGCTCCCTACTTTGCAACATTAATAGAGAAGCCCCACATATTAGCAAATATAATCCAGAGCAGCATATTCAAAGAGTAATGCACCACGCTTGAGGGATGGATACTCCATTCTCCATGATGTGATTATTAGGACCTAGTATTTGATAGCACAACAGGATGACTACAGTCAAAATAATTTAATTGTACATTTAAAAATAACTGAAAGAGTATAATTGGATTGTTTGTAGCACAAAGGATAAGCGCTTGAGGGGATGGATGCCCCATTTACCATTATGTGATTATTATGCATTGTATACCTATATTAAAGCATTTCACGTACCCCATAAATACATATACCTATTATGTACCCACAGAAATTAGAAAATAAATTTTTAAAAAGAATAATATGCCACAAGCAGTTAATGTAAGGAGAGTTAAATATTAAGAAATCTCTTAATTTGTTATAAAAGTTGCCCTCAGTTCTCTGCCATGTTGCCCTGTCTATAGGCAGTTCACAACACTACAGCTTGTTTCTTCATGGAACAAAGGGAGAATGTTTCTCCTTGAAAGATGGAGTCATGTATAAACTAACATAATCATGGGAGTTCATCACCTTTGCCACATTCTATTGGTTAGAAGCAAGCCATAGTCCCCACCTACACTGAAAGGTATGACCAGGATATTGGGATGTTGGGGGCCACTTTAGAATGTCTGCCATAGCATGCATATACAAATTTGGTGATCCATTCATTTGTTGGAAGATATTTGCCTTATTTACAGGTTTTGGAAATTACAAAGGAATCAGCTATAAGCATTTACGTACAGATTTTTGTGTGAGCACAGATTTTCATTTTCTAGAGCAAATTCCTAGAGCAAAGATTTGTGTCATATGGTTCCCATTAAAAACTCTCATCAAACTTAAAAGGGAACTCCTAAATCTGATGAAGAGCATCTACAAAAATCCTACGGCTGTCATACTCAAAGGTGAAAGCCTGAATGCTTTTCACTCTTAGATCAAGAACAAGACACATAGAGGGGAACAACACACACTGAGGCCTATCAGAGGGTTGAGGGTGGAAGGAGGCAGAGGATCAGGAAAAATAACTAACGGCTAATAAGCTTAATACCTGGGTGATGAAATAATCTGTACAACAAACTCCCACGACACAAGTTTACCTATGTTAACAACCTGCACTTGTACCCCTGAACTTGAAAGTTAAAAAAGACGAACAAAACAAGTACATATGCCCACTCTCGTCACTTTAGTGCAGTATTGTACTGGAGATTCTAGACAGTGCAGTGAGGGCAAAGAAAATAAGGAAAGGAAAAAGTAATAAAAGGCATCTAGATTGGACAGGGCAAAGGCAGACTTTTGTTATTCATACACACCAGGATCGTGCATATAGAAAACAGATTTTCTAAGATCAACAAAAAATACTAGAACTAAGAAGCGAGTTTAGCAAGGTTGCAGGACATAGGCGAATATACAAAAATCAATTGTATTCCTAGTAACAAACAAGAGAAATTTGAGCTAGAATTTTAAACACCATAAAAACATAAAAAATGTTAGGGTTAAATATGACAAAAGAGATGAGACTTGTACCCTGAACACTACAGAACATTCCTGACATATATTACAAAATATCTGAGTAATGCAGAGATATATTCATGGACTAGAAGATTTAATATTGTTAGTATATCAATCCTCCCAAAAAGTGATATATAGATTCAAAGTCCCAGCGAGTGTTTTAACATATAAAAAACAACTAATTGCTTCTAAAATTCGTAGGGAAATGCAAAAAAAAAAAAAAAGTATTAGCAAAAACAACTTTGAAATAGAAAAAAATAAGTTGGAGGACGATAATATTTGATTTCAAGATTTATAATAAAGCTACTGCAATTAAGACAATGTGATATTGTTATCAAAATAGACAAATACAGTCGTCCCTTAGTATTTACAAGGGATTGGTTCCAGGACCCCTGCAAATACCAAAATCTGAGGACGCTCAACTCCCTTATATAAAATGGTATAATATTTGCGTATAACCTATGTATATCCTCCCATATGCTTTAAATCATATCTAGATTACTTATAATACCTAATACAATACAAATTCTATGTAAATAGTTGTTACCTCATATTTTTAATTGTACTCTTTTTCTAATTTTACTTTTATTTCAATAGTTTCTGAGGTACTGGTGGTCTTTTGTTACATGGATAAGTTCTTTAGTGGTGATTTCTGAGGTTTTAGTGCACCTGTCACCCAAACAGTGTACACTGTACCCAATATGTAGTCTTTTATCCCTCACTCCCCTCCCATCCTTCCCCCCTGGATCACCAAAGTCCATTGTATCAATCTTATGCCTTTGCATCCTCATAGTTTAACTCGACTTCTAAGTGACAACATACAATATTCGGTTTTCCATTCTTGAGTTAACTTCACCTAGAATAATGGCCTCCAGCTCTATCCAAGTCGCTGAAAAAGACATTATTTCATTCCTTCTTATAGCTGAGTAGTAGTACATGTTGTATATATACCACATTGTCTTTATCCACTCACTGGTTGATAGGCACTTAGGTTGGTTCCATATCTTTGCAATTGTGAATTGTGCTGCTATAAACATGCATGTGCATGTGTCTTTTCACAGAGTGGCTTATTTTCTTTTCTTATTTCCCAGTAGTGGGATTGCTGGATTGAATGGTAGTTCTACTTTTCGTTCTTTAAGGAATCTCCATACTGTTTTCCACACTGGTTGTACTAATTTACATTCCCACCAGCAGTGTAAAAATGCTCCCTTTTCCCCACATCCATGCCAACATCCATTGTTTTTGGACTTTTAAATTATGGCCATTCTTGCAGGAGTAAGGCGGTATCTCACTGTGCTTTTAATTTGCAGTTCCCTGATAATTATGTTATCTTCTAGAATTAGTGATGTTAAGCATATTTTCATGTTTGCTGGCTGTTTGTGTATCTTCTTTTGAGAAATGTCTATTCATGTCATTTGCCCACTTTTTGATGGGATTTTTTTTTCTTGCTGATTTTTTCTTTTAGTTCCTTGTAGATTCTGGATATTAGTCCTTTGTTGAATGCATAGTTTGTTAATACTGTCTGCCTACTCTGCTGATTATTTCTTTTGCTGTGCAGCAGATTTTAGTTTAATTAGGTCCCGTTTATTTATTTTTATTTTTGTTGCATTTGCTTTCAGGGTCTTGGTCATGAATTATTTGCCTAAGCCAATGTCCAGAAGAGTTTTTATGATGTTATCTTCTAGAATTTTATCATTTCAGGTCTAAGGTTTAAGCCTTTGCTCCACCTTGTTGAATTTTTTTTATAGGGTGAAAGATAGGGATCCAGTTTCATTCTTCTACATGTGTCTTGACAGTTTTCCCAGTACCATTTATTGAATAGGATGTCCTTTCCCCAAATTATGTTTTTGTATGCTTTTTTAAAGATATGTTGGTTGTGTTTGGCTTTATTTCTGGGTTCTCCGTTCTGTTCCATTGGTCTACATGCCTATTTTTATACCAGTACCATGCTGTTTTGGTAACTATAGCCTTGTAGTATAACTTGAATTCAGCAACTGCAATGCCTCCAGATTTGTTCTTTTTGCTTTGTATGACTTTTGCTATGTGGGCGCTTTTTATTGGTTCCATATGAATTTTAAGATTGTTTTTTCTACTTCTGTGAAGAATGATGATGGTATTTTGATGGTAAATGCATTTAATTTGTAGATTGCTTTGGGCGGTATGGTCATTTTCACAATATTGATTCTTCCCATCCATGAGCATGGGGTGTGTTTCCATTTGTGTCATCTATGATTTCTCTCAGCAGTGTTTTGTAGTTCTCCTTATAAATATATTCCACCTCTTTCATTAAGTACATTCCTAAGTATTTTTATTGAAGTTGTTATAAAAGGGATTGAGTTCTTAATTTGATTCTCAGCTTGGTCATTATTGATGTATAGCAGCAAAAATCCTCAGTAAAATACTAGCTAACTGAATCCAACAGCATATCAAAAAGATAATATGTTACGATCAAGTGGGTTTCATACCAGGGATACAGAGATGGTTTAATATATGCAAATCAATAAATGTACTATATTTATTGGAAGTCAAACTATTGTTGTTCACCAGTGATATGATTCTATACCTAGAAAATCCTAAAGACTCATCCAAAAAGCTCCTAGATCTGATAAACGAATTCAGTATAGTCTCGGGATACAAAATCAATGTATACAAATTAATTTTTATTATTTTTTTCCAGAATATTTTGATCCGCCGTTGGTTGAATCTGCAGATGCAGAACCCATGGATATAGAGGGCCAACTGTAGATGAATAGAATTGGATATGCAATTCAGAAATAGACCCACACATATATGGACAGCTGATTTTTGTAAAGTTTTGTAAAGGCAATTCAGTGGAAAAGGGATAATCTTTTCAAAATGATGCAGGAAAAGTTGAATGTTCATTTACCAAAAAGATTAATTTGATCTATATCTCATACCACATGCAAAATTAACTCAAAAGGTTAATAGACCTAATGGTAAAACCTAAAATTATTAAGCTCCGAGAAGAAAACAGGAAAAAAAACCTTTTGGAACCTTGGATTAGACAAAGATTTCTTAGCTATCACGACAAAAGCACAATTCTCATAAGCAAAATTTGATAAATTGGACTTCATCATATTAAAAAGCATGTGCTCTTCAAAAGACAATGTTAACAGAATGAACAGAGAAGGCACAGGCTGCAAGAAAATATTTGTAAATGGCATATCTAGTGAAGATTTGAATACAGGATACATATAGAACTCTCAAAACAACAATGTAAATGTCAACAACCTGATTTAAAATGGAAAAAATATCTGAAGAGACATTTCACTAAAAAAGATAAATGTATGACAAATAAGCAACAAAAAAGATGTTCAGGGACACATGAATTTTATGTTTCTTAATAGTAGGAAGTAAAATCAGTCAAATGCATTTTCTGTGTCTATATGTGTTCTGTGTTCCCTAATTTATGCAGTTAGGGAACTGCAAATTAAAACCACAATCACACCTATTAGAATGGCTGAAGTAAAAAAGAAAACCAACAAATGAAGAACCCAGAACAAAACAAAATCTGATGATACTGAGCGTAGATGAGTTTGCAAAGCAACTTAATCTTTCATATATTGCCAGTGGGAATACAGAATGTTAGCAACTTGGGAAAACATATTTGGGAAACAAGTTTCTTTCATCCAATTTTACACACTATAATTCCTCCTCCACTGAGATGACCACCATTCTGAATTCTATAAGCATTTAGCTTTGCCTATTTTTAACACTGATATAAAGTGGAATCCTAAAGTATATACAAATTTTGTGCCTCACAACTTCTATTCAGTGTAACATCTGTAGCACTCCTTCATATTGCTGTGTGTACTAATGCAGAATTCCATTGTATGACTATGCCATAATTTATTTATCCATTTGCCTAATCTAGTAAAATATAAAAAGAATAATATGCCATGATTAAATGAAATTATCCCAGCAATGCAAGGTTGTTTTATGAATCAAAAATCAATTATAATTTACTGTACTAACTAAAAGGAACTGTAGCAGACAAAATGGCAATCCCCCAAAGATGTGTGTGTCCTAATTCCCAGAACCTGAAAATATAAAGCAAGAAGGAATTAAAGCTGCAGACAGAACTAAAGTTGCTAATCAGTTACACTGAAAATATGAAGATTATCATCGATTATCTAATCATATGAACTCTTAAAAGTGTAAGATGAAGGCAAAGAGGATTAGAAAGAAGCCACACGAGGAAAATTTGACACCCACTATTGCTGACTTTGAAGAGGAAGAAGGTGGCAATGAGCCAGTAAATATGGCGTCCTCTACAACCTGGGAATGCCCCTCATATTACAGAGCAAGAACACAGTACCTCAGTCCTACAACCACAAGGAACTGAATTCTGCCAATAGTCTAAATGAACGGGAAAGAACTTATTTCATAGAATCTCCAGAAAGGAACATAGCCTCCCAATACCATGACTTTGGTCTAGTATGACCCATATGGAACTTCTGACCTACAAAACAATGAGATGATAAATTTCTGTTGTTTTAAACCACTAGATTTGTGGTAATTCGTTAAGACAGCAACAAAAAGCTAACACAAAGAGAAAATCCATAGGACCACATCAATAGACACAGAAAATGCATTTGACTGATTTCATTTCCTACTATTAAGAAATAGATAAAATTCATGGAGGTTATCTTGTAACTTGGAGGAAACACCTATCACATTTAGCTGTACTGGTACGACACTTTTACTGAATGGCCTGTATGGATGTTTCAGAAATATGCATGCTACTCTGCTCATCAGGACTTACATAACCTAGTCAACCCAACTGCGTTGAAAGTATCTATGGCAAACAAGTGATCAAGGTACACATCATCAATAACAAAATATACTACATCATGAACACCTTGATTTGATAAACTAGCACACAAAATCTTTGCTGTAGTATACCTGGCAAAAATAACTCATTCTAATCATGAGAAAACATTAGAGGAAAGCAAATCTAGGGACATATAAAAAAATTGTTGACCAATAATTTTCAAAAGTGTCAAAGCCGAGGATTTGCAAAGGAACACGGAAGGGCAGATAGCATGGGACAAGGAATAGATATACCAGACTGACTACTCAGTTTTAAAGAATTTCTAGGCTTTGCTCTCCAAGCACAATGGGCTTAGACCTCACCAAAAAAATCTTCACTCCCCACCCACCTAGAAAGACTTCGCCCCACCCCTACGGTGCGACCCCGCCTCCTCGACCAGTTAAGCCAGTCACCACATTTCCCACCACCTGCTCCGCTGGGTGCCCCGGGACTCTCTGGCGCACTACTGACCTCAAGGCCTTCTGGGCAGAGCTTGCCAAAGCAGCTGGGCCCTCCCCATGGCTCCGCCCACATCCCGGCTCCTCCTCCCCCGACATGCACTTCCCGCGACGCCCAGGTGCATTCCCACCTCGAAGCCCAGAGCAGCTCAGCTAAGCTCAGCCAAGCGAGCGCGGCGCGATGGACGGTCGGGTGCAACTAATGAAGGCCCTCCTGGCCCGGCCCCTCCGGCCCGCGGCGCGTCGCTGGAGGAACCCGATTCCTTTTCCTGAGACGTTTGATGGCGATACCGACCGGCTCCCGGAGTTCATCGTGCAGACGGGCTCCTACATGTTCGTGGACGAGAACACGTTCTCCAACGACGCCTTGAAGGTGACGTTCCTCATCACCCGCCTCACGGGGCCCGCCCTGCAGTGGGTGATCCCCTACATCAAGAAGGACAGTCCCCTCCTCAGTGACTACCGGGGCTTCCTGGCCGAGATGAAGCGGGTCTTTGGATGGGAGGAGGACGAGGACTTCTAGGCCGGGAGACCCTCGAGTCTGGGGCGGGTGCTCTGGGGAGGGTCCGCTGTGCCAGTGGCCACCGCCAGGGTCTCCACAGGCGCCCTCCCTCCGCACCTCCCTCCCCCTCCGGCCGCCGCGATGTCCCCTGCC
>NW_016814834.1:7802-11713 GCF_001698545.2 Rhinopithecus bieti | reverse complement strand
TTTCTCATAGTTCTGGAAGCTGAGAAGTCCAAGATCAAGTCACTGATATCTGGCGAGGGCCTTTTTGCTGAGTCCTCACACAGTGGAAGGTAAAAGGGCAAGAGAGGATGAATGCCAAGTTCATGTGACAGGAGTGAAGACAGATAAACCACTCCTGCAAGCATTTTTATAGTGACATTAATCCATTCATGAGGGCAGAGCTCTCATGACCTAAATAGCTCTCAAAGGGGCGCACCTCCCAACATTGTTGCATTGGGGGTTACATTTCGACATGAAAATTGGAAGGGACAAAAATATTCAAACCACAGAATCATTTGTGTGCTATAGTTTGCAGGGCTTTATATGGTGCCAGAGGTACATTTTCTAATAATGTATCTTGATTATGTTTTTGTTCCTCCAAATAATAAAACCACCATTAATTTGCAGTTTAACATATAATTTTAAGTCTTGAAATTGAAGGAAAAATTGAATTGCTTAATAAAAGCAATTTATTGGCCAGGCACGGTGGCTCACGCCTGTAATCCCAGCATTTTAGGAGGCCAAGGCGGGCGGATCACAGGTCAGGAGATCGAGACCAGCCTGGCCAATATGGTGAAACCCTGTCTCTACTAAAATTACAAAAATTTGTCGGGTGTGGTGGCTGGCGCCTGTAATCCCAGCTACTCTGGAGGCTGAGGCAGGAGAATCACCTGAACCCAGGAGGCGGAGGTTGCAGTGAACCGAGATTGCACCATTGCACTCCAGCCTGGGCAACAGAGCAAGACTCTGTCTCAAAAAAAAAAAAAAGCAATTTATTATTTCATTATTTATAGCATGCTTAAAAACAACCAAAACTAGATTAATTATGAGATGTCAAAGTGCTGGTAGTCTGGTTTCTTGGATGAGTGAAAAGGACAGTGTGTTAAGCATATTCACTGTTTGGATTTAAACATAGATTCTGCTGAAGCAGTTGGAGAGATGTTTAGAAGCAGTTTACGCAACAGAGTAGGCCAACATATTCCCTGTGATCTGTGTCCACTGGCTCGGGAGGTAGGTAGAATGGGCAGGGACCTTATGGGTAACCTTTGAACAATGTCAGTAACTGTATTAGTTCGTTCTCACAGTGCTATAAAGACACTACCCAAGACTGGGTAACTTACAAAGAAAAGAAGTTAAATTGATTCACAGTTCTGCATGGCTGGGGAGGCCTCAGGAAACTTACAGTTATGGTGGAAGAGGAAGCAGACACATCTTACATGGCAGCAGGCAAGAGAGAGCATGTGAAGGTGGAACTGTCAAACACTTATAAAACCATCAGATCTAGTGAGAACTCACTCACTATCATGAGAACAGCATAGGGGAAACTGCCCCTATGATCTAATCACCTCCCACCAGGTCCTTCCCTTGACGTGGAGATTATGGGGATTACAATTTGAAATGAGATTTGAGTGGGGACACAGAGGCAAACCATATCATTCTACACCGACCCCTCCGAAATCTCACGTCCCTTTTATATTTCAAAACTGATTGTGCCTTCTCAATAGTCCCCACTGAGTCTTAACTCATTCTAGCATTAACACAAAACCCAAGTCCAAAGTCTCATCTGAGACAAGGCACGCCCCTCCACCTAGGAGCCTGTAAAATGAAAAACCAGTTAGTTACTTCCAAGATACAATGGGGGTACAGGCATTGGATAAATGCTTCCATTCCAAATGGGAGAAATTGACCAAAACAAAGGGGCTACAGGCCCCATGCAAGTCTGAAATCCAGCGGGGCAGTCATTAAATCTTTTTTTGTTGTTGTTTTCTGAGATGAAGTTTCACTCTTTTTGCCCAGGCTGGAGTGCAGTGATGTGATCTCAGCTCATTGCAACCTCTGATTCCCAGGTTCAAGTAATTCTCCTGCCCTAGACTCCCAAGTAGCTGGGATTACAGACATACACCACTACACCCAGCTAATTTTGTATTTTTAGTAGACATGGGGTTTCACCACGTTGGCCAGGCTGGTCTCAAACTCCTGACCTCAGGTGATCCACCTGCCTCGGCCTCCCAAAGGGCTGGGATTACAGATGTGAACCACTGCACCCAGCCTAAATCTTAAAGCTCCAACATAATCTCCTTTTACTCTATGTCTCACATCCAGGGCATGCAGATGCAAAGAGTGGGCTCCCACAGCCATGGGCAGCTCCGCCCCTGTGGCCTTGCAGGGTTCAGCCCCTGTGGCTGCTCTCATGGGCTGGCATTGAGTGCCAGTGGCTTTTTCAGGCACACAATGCAAGCTGTCAGTGGATCTACCATTCTGTGGTCTGGAGGACTATGGCCCTCTTCTCACAGCTCCACTAGGCAATGCCCCAGTGGGGACACTGTGTGGATGCTCCAACTCCACATTTCCCTTCCACACTTCCCTAGCAGAGGTTCTCCATGCGGGCTCTGCCCTTGCCGCAGACTTCTGCCTGGACAACCAGGCATTTCCGTACATCCTCTGAAATCTAGATAGAGATTCCCAATCCTCAGTTCTTGAATTCTGTGCACCTTCAAGCACAACACCACATGGAAGCTGCCAAGGCTTGGGGCTTACACTCTCTGAAGCAATGGCCTGAGCTGTACCTTGGGCCCTTTTAGCCATGGCTGAAGCTGGAGTGGCGGGGACTCAGAGCACCAAGTCCCTAGGCTGCACATAGTGGGGTGGGGCCCTCCCAGGCCACAAAACCATTTTTTCTTCCTTGGCCTCCACGCCTATGATGGGAGGGTCTGCTGTGAAGGTCTCTGACATGCCCTGGAGACATTTTCCCCATGTCTTGGTGATTAACATTCAGTCCTCGTTACTTATGCAAATTTCTTCAGCAGGTTTGAATTTCTCCCCAGAAAATGGGTTTTTCTACCACATGGTCTGGTTGCAAATTTTCCAAACTTTTATGCTCTGCTTCCCTTTTAAACGTAAGTTCCAATTCCAGATCATCTCTCTCAAGCTCAAAGTTCCACAGATTTCTAGGGCAGGGGCAAAATGCTGCCAGTCTCTTTCCTAAAACATAACAAGGGTGACCTTTGCTCCAATTCCCAATAAGTTCCTCATCTCCATCTGAGACCACCTTAGCCTAGACTTTATTGTCCATATCACTAGCAGTATTTAGGTCAAAACCATTCAACAAGTCTGTACTAAGTTCCAAACATTCCCACATCTTCTTGTCTTCTTCTGAGTCCTCAAAACTGTTCCAACCTTTGCCTGTTACTCAGTTCCAAAGTTACTTCCACATTTTCTGGTATCTTTATAGCAGTATTCAACTCTGCTGGCACCAATTTACTGTATTTGTCTGTTCTCACACTGCTATAAAGATACTACCCAAGACTGAGTAACTTACAAAGGAAAGAGGTTTAATTGACTCACAGTTCTTCATGACTGGGGAAGCTTCAGGAAGCTTACAATCATGGCAGAAGAGGAAGCAGGCATGTCTTACGTGGCAGTAAGCAAGAGAGAGCATGTGAAGGTGGAACTGCCAAACACTTATAAAGTGATCAGATCTTGTGAAAACTCACTCATTATCACAAGAACAGCATGGGGAACCCACCCCATGATCCAATTATCTCCCACCAGGTCCCTCCCTTGACACATGGGGATTGTGGGAATTACAATTTGAGATGAGATTTGAATGGGGACACAGAGCCAAATCATATCAGTAACCGCATAGCCCCCTCAACAACAATGCCTCAGCAGTTTTCTTCCTTCTGAGAGAATGGCTCTGTCAGGGAATTTTTTCTTGGTCTACACTAGTTCTATCATTACAAGTCTTCTTTTATGCTATAAATATCTTGGGGAGGATAACAGTTCACAAGAATGAATCATGAACATCTTTGCAAGATTTCATAAAGAGACAGAAGAAATGGTATTTGTAAGGGGAGAAGGGAGGTTCTTTTCATTATTGTCTTACTCAGTTT
>NW_016814834.1:0-4860 GCF_001698545.2 Rhinopithecus bieti | reverse complement strand
CCACCTCGCCCGGCTAGTTTTTTGTTATTTTTTAGTAGAGACGGGGTTTCACCGTGTTAGCCAGGATGGTCTCAAGCTCCTGATCTCGTGATCCACCCACCTTGGCCTCCCAAAGTGCTGGGATTATAGGCGTGAGCCACCGTGCCTGGCTATAATCTTTTTTTAATCTAAATGCACTTTTCAAGAAACACTGGGAGATTTTTTTTTTTAACAGATTTTCATTGAATGGTTTCTATTGATTTGTGAAGGCTGGGTGGTCATGTGTTTCCTTTTGTGTTTTATGGCCCTTTTCTGGGCTACCGTGGCTCTTAGCTCCTCTGCACACTGCACCTTTCCTGGCACCCAGTGTTCTGCCCTGTGATAGAGGTACTGCTGGCAATAAAATTGGAGACACTATACCCAGATATGGTGGTGAGTTCCACCTGCCACAGCTGAAAGCTATACCTCCAAACTTAGTCCACCCTCAGGGAGGTGGAATACTTACCTATCGGACCCATTGCACCTATATGGTGTCTGTATCAGGCCAATAAGCTGTGTGGGTAATACCTCATCACCTTGTCATACAAGCCTGAAATATTATAATGCTCTGAATATCCTGAGTCCAACTCTAGTTATGAATAACAGAGTCAATCCTAGCCTAGAAGCAGACATCTGGTATAAACTGTGATTAGCCACCTTGCTCTCACCTTTGTCTCTCTTCCTGTTGCTAGTAGACTTTTACTTGATGTCACGATCTAGGCCTAATGTTTACAGATTTGTCCTTTTGGTTGAATACCAGCCCACCTCTTTGGATACTGTTTTGTATTATTTCCTCTAATCCTTTGGGACTTGAACACCCATTAGAAACAACCAACTCATGAAGTGCTTGCATATGAGATTTAACCTTACCCAATTCCTCTTTCCCAAAAGAGGACGGTGGTGTAGAGATTAGCCAGAGAACAGGCTTTGCTATCCTTTGACAGCAACTGGCAAGAGCAGTAAGCAGATGGCATCCTCAGACTGGACATCATAGGAGACACTGACCATTAGAATGAACACACTCTTGGAGAGCGGAAAACAATTGTCTCAGGAGTGACACTAAGACACTGTGATGCACTGAGAAGTCCATGCCATCTGAACAATTACCCTGATGAAAAGGAGAGAGCATTTTGGTGCAAGTCACAGTGAGGTCTTTCCCAGCAGTAGCCATAGCTTCAGGATAGTGAACAGGTCATGGCTTCCAAGGTACCACTCTATTGGAGAGCAGAGTGTCAACACTTCAGCATTAAAACTGACCCTTCAAACTGAAAACACTCTTTCTGACCTAAGGGCAGCGCTATCTAATCAGAAACATCCAGAATAATGTTTGACCAAGTATCTTGGATACCATGGCCAAGCCAAGTTGAAACATAAAATTAATCATCACAAGTCCACCGCCTATCAAACTGACACCCGTATCCATCTTCTTAAACCATAGTTAATCTCCAAATAAATACAATAACACAGTCATAATTCTGCCTAATGTGATACCATTGTCCTGTGTACAACCAAAATGTACTAACCCTTTCCCTAGAGGAGGAAATAAATCCCTTGAGTGATGTTTACTCCTCTCCTCAATATTCCACAACTTAAGTACTATGACATAAAGTTAATAATACTTAAATTCCATTACATAAAGTCAATATATCTTATGTTATATGATAAGGGAGTAAGAGAGGAAAGAAAGATACACACTAAAACACCTAAAATGTGTTCATAGCAAAATAAAAGGAAATACTCATGACAATTACAGTTCTTGTTTCTGTAACTGATCATGTGATTGTGTTCTTCTTCCACTACCCACTCTGTATACCCTTTGCCCTCAGCCAGCACCTCGGCTGGTCATGGTTCTTTACCTAATGGGGTGACCCAAACCTTCATTACTGAAGGTTCTGGGACATTAGTAGTCCTGTCTGGATTGGGTTGTTGTACCCTTCTGTTGACTTTAATCACAAGGCATGATAATATTGAGATGCCCTAAGGGATCTCCTATATTCCAGACTATTCTTCCTTTCTTTGATTGTGGAGCTGTAGTACTCTTTCCTCTTGATAAGATCAGTCACCCCAGTCAGCACTGTAACTCCTTTCTTTGTCCACTGATTCAGAGGCATGAGGAACCCAAAGTGGCCAGCTGGCAGTCTTAACTTCCAGTTCAGTGGAATTGTGTCTTCTGGTGGAAGCATGCCTCCCTCTGAAACCAAGAACTCCAGTCCAGTAGACCATAAAGTCACAGAAACAGGAAGCAAAATTTTGCTAGTGGATCTCTAGAGCAAATGGTGAGTGATGCTACTCCCAATCCCACCCCATGATTGCTGGGCCCGTAAGTCGTGACTATGGGAGAAACAACCCTATATATTGGATACTGATTCAGAGCATATACAGCCTTCTGAAGAACCTTTCCCCAACCCTGCAAGGCACTGGCACCTAGGTGGTGCTGTAACTGAGCCGTCAAAAGGCCTTTCCACCATTCCATCAAGCCAGCTGCTTCAGAAGGGTGGAAAATGAGGGAAGTTATGCATATACCCAACAGTTTGGAATCCCACTTACCAAGGCTAATATAGTTACTATTGCCTATGAGTTTGCAACCTTCCTGAAACTGAGACCTATGCTAAGCCACCAATATATCACAATTTCCAAAAGCTACTTGGTGGCAAATTGATTATATTGTGCCCCTTCCATACTAAAAGGGTTAAGAGTTTGCACACACAGGAATAGATATGTATTTCCAGAAAAGGTTTGCCTTTTCTCCCCTCACAGTCTCAGCACTATCTGGAATCTTATAGAATGCATGATCCACAGGCACGGAAGTCCACGTAGCATGGCATCTAACCCAGGGACCCACTTCACAAAGAAGGAGCTGTGGGAGTGCTCCTGAAACTATAGGATCCACTGGTCATGTCACCTATGATACTATATAGAAAGAAGCTATAATTGTAGCATGTTTTAATGGTCATCTAAAGACATAGTTAATGTGTGATCTCAGAAGAAATACTCTGCAAGGATGGGGTGGCATCCTTTGGACCTACTGGATGTGTTAAATCAGAGAACTCTATACAGTGCTGTGTCATCAATAATAATAATACATAGGTACAAGAACCAAAAGGTAGATGCAGGAGTAGCCCTATTTATCAGTACTCCAAATGATACACTGGAGTAAACTTTATCCCACATCCCAACAACTCATAGCTATGCAAAGTTAGAGGTCCTTTTCTCAAGGGGTGCAGTTTTGCTAGGGGACACAGCAAGTGTCCCTTTGAACTATAAGCTACAATTATCACCTGGGCACTTAAGACTTCTTGTTTCCCTGGACCAGCAGGTGAGAAGAGTCAATTACTAGCAGGGGTAATTGACCTTAATCAGCAGGAAGAAATTAAGATGCTTTATACAATTGGTACAAAAGGAAAATGTGTAGAACTCAGGTAATTCACTTGGACACCCTGTGGTACACCCTTGCTCAATTTTAACTGCATATTTGCAGCCACTCTGGGCTGAGGATAGGGTTGTTAAGGCCTCAGGCCCTTAAAGAATGAAGATTTGGGTCCCATCACTAGGTAAACCACCAAGATTTGCAAGGTGAGTATACTGGTCAGGGTTCTCCTGAGAAACAGAACCAATAGGAGATAGATTAGATAGATGATGGATGGATGGATGGATGGATGGATGGATGGATGGATGGACGGATGGATGGTAGATAGGTAGGTAGGTAGATAGATAGATAGATAGATAGATAGATAGATAGATAGATGTAATAGAAATTTATTAGGGAAATTGAGTCATGTGATTATGGAAGTTAAGTCTCACGAACTGCCATCTGTTAGCTAAAGAATCAGGAAAGCCAGTGGCATGGCTCAGTCCAAGCCCGAAGGCCTAAAACTAGGGGAGCCAGTGGTGTGACTCTCAGTCCCAGGTCAAAGGCCTAAGAAGCTGAGGGGCTACTGGTGCAAGTCTCAGGGCAGGAGAAGATGGGCATCCCAGCTTCAGAAGAGAGAGAGCAAATTAACCTTTCATCTGCCTTTATGTTCTATCCAGGCCCTCAGCAGATCAGATGGTACCTGCCCACACTGGGTGAAGGTAGATCTTCCTTATTCAGTCCACTGATTCAAATGCCAATCTCTTCCAAAAGCACTGTCACAGGCACACCCAGAAATAATGCTTTACCAACTACTTGGTATCACTTAACCCAGGCAGGTAGACATCTAAAATTAATCATCACAGTGATATCTGAAAATGATGGAATTTTGGAATGGATATTAGAGGAAGAAAAGAATGAGTAGCAAATTATGGCCTGGAGACCAATTACAGTGGCAGGGGCTGTGGTTCATTATACTAATCTATGTCTTCTAAGTTTCCTCTCAGGTAAAAGGGCCATAGAAACCATAAAGTAGATATTCCCCTAACCTGCATGGATATCTGTGCTGTACAAGGGGTAAACAGGTAGCCAGGGAAGTGTGTCACTCGGATCTCTCTTCAAGACAAACATCTATGAGGACGATAGTGAGCAGCCACCTTTCAGCTGCTGCACTTTTAGAACGAATGCAGTGTTTACACTGAAGTCATGCTCTCCTCAGCTCCTACCAGCCAGTGAAGCCAGGACAGGACATTCCTATCTGACACAGGACTTCAATAACAGATGGTCCACTCTGGATTCCCTATCAGCTGGAATGAGATTTTCTCAGACTAGAACTGCAGACTGAGGCTCTTCCCTCCTTCCCTTTTCCTTTCATAAGTATCAGACCTGCATCATGGTCTGCTCCACCTTTCTCTTCTCACCTTCTCCTTTATCCTCCACAGGTGTTTTCCCCAAGAAAGCCCTCAAATGTCTAATTACTTCTTGGCATCTGG
>NW_016814833.1:6682-7564 GCF_001698545.2 Rhinopithecus bieti | reverse complement strand
GTGATGAAGTAATCTACACAACAAGCTCCCATGACACAAGCTTGCCTACGTAACAAGCCTGCACAGTACCCCTGAACTTAAACTAAGTGTTAAAAATAAAAAATAAAAATAGAAAGCAGTACTTTAGCCCTGCCATTGGTGTTAAGAATATGGTTTACTATGAAAAAATACAGGCATTTACTAAAACTCTGGACCTTCTGTGTGAGTTGAAGTCCCCTATACAAGTTAGGTATAATGTAAAGAGCAAAGCTAAAACAGCTGCATTTTAAGAGAAACTGTTTAGTTTTTCTACTTTGTATTTTTATTGACAAGCACACATTATCCAGGACCTGAAATCACGCCATGCATAAATTAGTGTGTGCATCATGAGCTCAATCTGTCAATGGGCTTTCACTCATGAGTGCTGCTGCTGTCTCTCTTCGCAGCATAATAATAGAGCTACTTTCATTGTTTGAGGAGAGCACTGTGTTTGTACATGGAATTAAAAACAGACACAACAACACACTTGTGAGGTCCTAAGAAAAAAATCGCTGAAAGGTGGCATTTTCAGCCCTGAGATTTATGTTAGTGCGCCACCCCACCCTGTATCTCCTTCAGTGAACTTCTCCCCACTGACAAGAAATACCCATGCCTGTATGTTGGACAGTTTACACTCCCTGGTTCCCTTCTGGTCACTACACCTGGGCAGTCCAGAGTCACGAGAAACCCCAGGCCATGTGGCAGAACGCCTACTGTCCCCACTTCACCACACTGTACTCTCTCCACCCAGCGCTAGCTGCAGCCAGGCTGTCTCACAGTCCAGAATGCCAGTCAGAGACCAGGCTTTCTGCAGTGCCTCGGCTGGGGCCCACAGATAAGGACGGCCAAGGCTGGGGCCCACAG
>NW_016814833.1:0-3301 GCF_001698545.2 Rhinopithecus bieti | reverse complement strand
AAGACTAAAGATTTTTAACAAACATGTTCAAATGGCCAACAGGTGTGTGGAAAGCTGCTAAACGTTACCATTCATCAGTAAATTGCAAATCAAAATCATAATGAGATAGCACTTTACAGCAGTTAGAATGGCTAATATCAAAAAGAAAAAATATGACAAGTATTAATAAGGATGTGACAAAATATGTCTGTACAGTCTTAATAAGTTGTAACCTGGAAGAGTCATTATGAAAATTAGCAGGAAAATGTGGTATAAATAGACAACCAAATATTATTCACCCATAAACAAGAATGAAATTCTGCTCTTTCAACATGAATGGACCTGGGTACATTATACTAAGCAAAATAAGCCAGGTGACAAACGCTGTGTGTTCTCACTTAAATGGAGAATCTCAAAAGGCTGAACTCATAGAAGCAGAGAGTACAGTGGTAATGACTAGGTCTGGAGGTAGAAAAAATGATTGGGTGTTTAAAGAGTACAAACTTCCAGTTTGTTCATCAACTTAATTGTATTAAACATTTTACAATATCTACCTATCAAATTATTATAATGTACACAATACATAATTATGCAATTTTTATTGGTCAAAAAATTAATACTATGTACACATGCATATAAACACATAAGTGTGTATATACAGGTACATAAAACATATACATATATATCAATGGCATATGTTGTTATGTATATTCTTGTGTGTGTATATATGTATACACTCACATATATCAATGACACAGTCCTAGTAAGCTTCAAACAAAACAAGAGAAAATTATAAAATGATAACTATTTAAAAATCAGGAAACAAATGAGAATTTAATACATGCTCAGCAATGTTCTAAGTTCCTCAAAGGCAAAGTACATGTTTTAAATGTAGAAAGTAGATACATTAAACCGTATTACAGTTTAGGAATCAGTTTAGGAATTACATACCAAAAACTTAAAATTTTGAAGTGAAATAACATTAGGTTTTATTATATGGGGCAGATGCTCAGTGTTCTGATAAAATTTTTGAGCAGGAATTTCTGTAGAATCACATTTGAAACCTTCATAGGATATGAAATTGTAAAGCAGAAAACACAACATCTGGATGTGGTGTTTCCGGGATTTCTAAACCAAATCCCAATATCTCCACTACTCTCACACATTTTAGACAAGACTCAAAACGGAAATTAGAAAACGTTTAACATAGAGTTCCTCAAAAATCACAGACGGCCCCATGTCCTCAAAAGCAATAAAAGAGCAAGCAGCCAGGTCCTCCAGTCCCTTGTAAGCCATGCAAAGGGCTTTGATTTTGTTTGTAACCTGGAAGAATGATCGCTGAAGGGGAAGCCCAGTCCTAGAGAATTGAAGAGCCTGGGGCAGAAGATGTCTGTCTCTATATAAGAGCAAGAGAAAGAAACCAGGGCTTCTCAGAAACGATTTCCATTGGAGCATAGCTTCGCAAACCACACTTCAAGATCTGGCTTTCTCCTTGAGCTTTGGACATCTCATCTGTGTCATCTGCTTTATTCATTCCCATCTATTTGGATGTTTGGCTACTATCTCCTGTCTCCTCACACTTGGGGGCTTTTTCTTCTTCTCAATATAGGTGATCAGGTTTAGCTTAGAGAACAGCCAAGGACTCTGTATTAGAAAAAGTAATATGACTTCTGCTGTGATTTTCCAATTACTATTTAGTACTGTGCTCAGTGGAAAAAACAGAACATTATAAAAGAGTCTAAAAATTTAATACCAAATACTGTTTCCTCACAGAAACGTTAAGATATTTAAAAACTTTTCTAAATTTTTGGGTCCTTAGCTCCATGACCCAGTCCTGCTGAATCAAGACTTGGTGGTGGTTGGCTGGGCATGGTGGCTCACACCTCTGATCCCAGCACTTTGAGAGGCCAAGACAGGCAAATCACTTAAGCCCAGGGGTTTTCGGCCAGCCTGGGCCACACCGCAAGACCTAGTCTGGGGGGAGGGGGGAAGGTGGTGGTAATGGGAGGTGGTAATGCGATTATACGGTGTGGGCAACCATATTTTGTGCCTCTAGATTTCTGGAGTTACCACTAACCTAAAATTAAGGATACAGATCAGCTGAAGAAAGAAAAAATTTACGTCAAGATGAAGCCTCCTCGTGGGGGTCCGCAGTTGCAGCACCGCCAGGCGGCAGCATCCCACGTCCTCCACCTGGCTGCAGCCCCACCAGGAGCCGGGCTCCAGCCAGGGCGCTGCGGCAGGCACCCGACCCCGAAGGCGCAGGCGTGGGTTTCCTGCCGTCCCGGGTGTCTTCCCGCTCCCCGGACGCCCAGGCAATTCCGTTCATTCATCCAGAGCCGCCGCCACCGTCCAAGCCGCCGGAAGGGGCGGGCAGGGGTAGCGGGTCTCACAGACGCCAGCCAAGACCTCCGCTCCAGAACCCGTGGGCTGCTTTCCCTGCGGAAGGACGTTGCCATCGCCAGCCACGAGGAAATCCATCCTTGTGCACCCGGATTCCCATTGCCACCGACTTCGTGTAAACTCCAGTCCCGGGGACACGAGAGAGACCCAGGCCTCGGGCCGTGGACACACTCAGTGCCACGGCTCTCGCCAGAGGGAAGGGCGCACTCTACAAATCTCGGGACCCACCGCAGCAACAGGACAGGCAGAAGCCAACAAAGGAAGGACCCCATGAAACGCACCCCCAAAGCAACCAACCAGTCCGAGAAAAAACACATCTCAGGTCTCCGTCGGTTTTCCCGCGTGGGGGGCCCTGACCCCTGTTCTAGCCCGGCCAGAGCTCCCTCCACCCTACCCCGGCCTGCTCAGTGGGACCTGTCTACCTGAGCACAGCCTCGCTCTGCAGGGCTCTGTCGCTCTCGCTCTCCAGCTCCCTCAGCCTCTTTCTCTTCCTCCCCCTCCACCTCGCACTCTTCTGTCACCTTCTGTCTCTCTCCCCCCATCTCTGGCTCTGTCTCTCCCTTTCTCTCTCTCCGTTTCTACCTCTCCATCCCGGTCTCCGTAGCTCTCTTTCAAGCTGTGTCTGTGTCTTTGTCTGTGCGTCCGTGTGTGTGTGTCCGTGTGTGTGTGTCCGTGTGTGTGTGCCAGTGTGTGTGTCCGTGTGTGTGTCCGTGTGTGTGCCAGTGTGTGTGCCAGTGTGTGTCCGTGTGTGCCAGTGTGTGTCCGTGTGTGTGTCCGTGTGTGTGCCAGTGTGTGTGTCCGTGTGTGTGCCAGTGTGTGTCCGTGTGTGTGTGCCAGTGTGTCCGTGTGTGTCCGTGTGTGCCAGTGTGTGTGTCCGTGTGTGTGCCAGTGTGTGTCCGTGTGTGCCAGTGTGTGTCCG
>NW_016814832.1:16085-17812 GCF_001698545.2 Rhinopithecus bieti | reverse complement strand
TGAGGATATTTCCTTTTCACCTTATGCCTCAATGAGCTCCCAAATATCACTTTGCTGATTACAGGAACACAGTGTTAGCAAACTCCTTCATGAAGAGAAAGGTGTAGTTCTGTAAGCTGAATACACACATCAAAAGAAGTTTCTCAGAAAGATTCTTTCTCGTTTTATTTGAGGATATTTCCTTTGTCAGCATAGTCTTCAATGCGATCCAAAATATTCTTTCTGAGATTCCACAAAACGCTTGTAACAGACTGATACATGAAATGAAAGTGTAACACTGTGAGACAAATTCACACATCAGAAATCAGTTTCTCAGAAATCTTCTCTGTTGTTTTATATGAGGATATTTCATTTTACCATATGCCCATGTGCATTGCCGAATATCACTTTTCAGATTCCAAGAAAAGTATTAGCACAGTGTTTCACGAAGAAGAATGTACATCTCTTTGAGATGAATTCAGACATCACAAAGAAGTTTCTCAGAAAACTTCTTTCTAATTTTATTTGAGGATATTTCCTTTGTTCACTAGGTTTCAACGCGATAAAATTGATCACTTCTCAGATTCCACAAAAAAGTGGTAACAGAGTGCTCCACGAAAAGAAAGCGTAACGCAGTGAGAAGAATTCACACGTCAGAGAACAGTTTCTCAGAAACCTTCTTGCTAGTTTTCTTCTGAGAATATTTCCTTTTCACCATATGCTTCAGTGTAATCCCAAATATCACTTTGCAGATTACAGGAACAACGTGTTAGCAAACTCCTACATGAAGAGAAACGTGAAATTTTGTGACGTGAATTTACACATCACAAAGAAGTTTCCCAGAAAGATTCTTTCTTGTTTTATTTGAGGATATTTCCTTTGTCTGCGTAGGCTTCAATGTGATAGAAAACATTAATTCTCAGATTTCCCAAAATAGTGGTAACAGGGTGCTTCTTGAAAAGAAAATGTAACTCTGTGAGAAGAATTCACACATCAGAGGCCAGTTTCTCAGAAACGTTCTTTCTAGTTTTCATGTGAGGATATTTCCTTTTCACCATATGCCTCATTTTGCTCGCAAATATCACTTTGCAGATTACAGGAACACAGTGTTAGCAAACTCCTTCATGAAGAGAAAGGTGTATTTCTGTGAGGTGAATTCACACGTCAGAAAGAAATTTCTCAGAAATCTTTCTCGTTTTCATTTGAGGATCCTTCCTTTGTCAGCATAGGCTTCAATGCAAACCAAAATATCTTTCTCAGACCCCGAAAACACTGGTAACAGACTTATACATGAAATCAAAGTGTAACTCTGCTAGACGAATCCCACATCAGAAATCAGTTTCTCAGAAAGCTTGTTTCTGGTTTTCATCTGAGGATATTTCCTTTTCACCTTATGCCTCAATGCGCTCCCAAATATCACTTTTCAGATTCCACGAAAACAGTGTTAGCAAACTGTTTCATGAAGAGAAAGGTGTATCTCTTTGAGATGAACTCACACATCACAAAGAAGTTTCTCAGAAATTTTCTTGCTAACTTTATCTTGAGGATATTTCCTTTGTCCGCAACGGCTCCAATGCGTTGAAAATATCACTTCTCAGATTACCCAAAACAGTGGTAACAGACTGCTCCATGAAAAGAAAGTGTAATGCTGTGAGACGAATTCACACAACAGAGAACAGTTTCTCAGAAACCTTCTTTCTAGTGGTCATCTGAGGATATTTCCTTTTCATCATATGCCTCAGTGCACT
>NW_016814832.1:10270-11725 GCF_001698545.2 Rhinopithecus bieti | reverse complement strand
TATGTTGAAAAAGGAAACATCTTTAGATAAAAACTAGAAAGATGCTTTCTGAGAAACTGCACTGTGATGTGTGCATTCATTTCATGGAGTTTAAACTTTCTTTGGATCAGTAGTTTAAAAAAACATTTTTGCCTATTCTGCAAATGGACATTTGGGAGTTCACTGAGGCCAATGGTGAAAAAAGCAAATACCCCATGATAAAACTTGAGCAAAGCTATCTGAGAAACTACTTTGATGATGCATGCATTGATCTCACAGAGTTAAACCTTTATTTTCATTCAGCAATTTGGAACACTGCTTTTGTAGCATCTGTGAAAGGATATTTGAGAGAGTATTGAGGCTTTTGGTGAAAAGGAAACACCATCAGATAAAACTAGAAAGAAGCTTTCTGAAAAACTGTTTTGTGATGGGTGCATTCATCTCACAGTGTTAAAACTTACTTTGGATTCAGAAGTTTGAAAATACTATTTTTGTCCATTCTGAAAATGGGCATTTGGGAGCTCTTGGAGTCCAGTTATGAAGAATGAATATCCCAGGATTAAAACTAGGTGGAAGCTATCTAAGAAACCTATTCGTGATATCTGCATTCATCTCTCAGATATAAATCTTTCTTTTCATTCAGCAGTTTGGAAACACTGTTTTCATAGAATCTGTGAGGGGATATCTGGGAGCGCATTGAGACCTATGGTGTAAAAGGAAACATCTTCTGATACAAGAAAGAAGCTTTCTGAGAAACTGCTTTGTGATGTGTGTATTCAATTCAGTTAAAGTTTTCTTTGGATTCTGCAGTTTGGAAACACTGTTTTTATCCATTCTGGAATGGACATCTCAGAGATCATTGAGGCCAATGGCAAAAAGTGAATATCCCAGGATATAAACTAGAAGGTAGCTATCTGAGTACTGCTTGGTGATGTGTGCATACATTTCACAGAGTTAAACATTTCTTTTCATTCAGTAGTTTGTGAACACTCTTTCTGTAGAAATAGGATATTTGGGAGTCCATTGAGGCCTATGGTGCACAACGAAACACCTTCAGATAAAAATTAGACATTTTGGAGCTCTTTCAGGCCACTGGCAAGAGAGAGAATACCACAGGATATAAACTAGAAATAAGCTATCTGAGAAACTGCTTTGTGTTTTATTCATTTATCTCGCAGAGGTAAACCTTTATTTTCATTCAGCAGTTTGTAATCATTGTTTTTGTACAAAGTGTGAAGGGCTATTTGCGAGTGCATGGAGGTCTGTGTAGAAAAAGAAAATCATATCATATAAAAACAAGAAGGAAGCATTCTGAGAATCCGCTTTGTGATGTGTTCATTCATCTCACAGAGTTAAAACTGTCTTTGGATTCAGCAGTTTGGAAACACTGTTTCTGTCCATTCTACAGAAGGACATTTGGGAGCTCATTGACACCAATGGTTAAAACAGAATATCCCAGGATAAAACTAGAAGAAA
>NW_016814832.1:1762-7207 GCF_001698545.2 Rhinopithecus bieti | reverse complement strand
TGGTGAAAAAGAGAATATTCCAGCATAAAAACTTGAAAGAAGGTATCTGAGAAACCATTTTTGATGTGATTATTCATCTTGGAGAGATAAACATTTCTTTTCATCAACAGTTTGAAAATACTGTGTTTTTACAATCTGTGAGGGATATTTGGGAGCACATTGAAGCCTATGGTGAAAAGGGAAACATCTTCAAATAAAAACAATGAAGCATTCTGAGAAACTGTTTCGTGATGTCTGCATTGATCTCCCAGAGTTAAACCTTACTTTGATTTAGCAGTTTGTAAACACTGTTTTTGTCTATTCTGCAAATGGACATTTGGGAGATCATTGAGGCCGAAGGTGGAAAAGTGAATATCCCTAGATAAAAACTAGAAGGAAGCTACCTGAGAAACCACTTTGAGATGTGTGCACTCAACTTGCAAAGTTCAACACTTTATTCATTCAGCAGTTTGGACAGACTGTTTTTGTAGAATTTGTGAAGAGATGTTTGGAAGTGCCTTCAGTCTTGCAGTGAAAAAGGAAACATCTTCAGATAAAAACCAGAAAGAAGATTTCTGAGAAACGGCTTTGGGATGCATGCTTTCATCTCACCGAGTTAAACCTCTGTTTGGATTCAGCTGTTTGGAAACACTGTTTTTGCCCTTCTGTGAATGCATGTTTGTGAGCTCATTGCAGTCAATGGTGAGAAAGTGAATATCCTAGGATAAAAACAAGAAGGAAGCTATATGAGAAACTGCTTTGTAATGTGTGCATTAATCTAACAGAGTTAAACCTTTATTTTCATTCAGCAGTTTGGAAAGACTGTTTTTGTAGAATTTGCGAAGAGATGTTTGGGAGTGCACTGAGGCCTATGATGAAACCAGAAACATCTTCAGATAAAAACTAGAAGGGGAGAGGGGGCGCCCAAGATGGCCAAATAGGAGCAGCTCCAGCCTCCAGTTTCCAGCATGAGTGACACAGAATATGGGTGATTTCTGCATTTTCATCTGAGATACTGGGTCCATCTCACTGGGGAGTGTTGGACAGTTGGTGCTGGTCAGTGGGTGCAGCACAACCAGTAAGAGCTGAAGCAGGGTGAGGCATTGCCTCACCTGGGAAGTGCAAGGGGAAAGGGAATTCCTTTTCCTAGCCAAGGGAAATAAGGCACACAACACCTGGAAAATTGGGTAAATCCCACCCTAATACTGCGCTTTACAAAAGTCTTCACAAACGGCACACTAGGAGATTATATGCCACGCCTGGCCTGGAGGGTACCACGCCCACGGAGCCTCCCTCATTGCTAGCACAGCAGTCTGAGATCTAAGTGCAAAGTGGCAGCAATGCTGGGGAAGGGGCGACTGCCATTGCTGAGGTTTAAGAAGGTAAACAAAGCCACCTGGAAATTGAAATGGGTGGAGCCCACTGCAACTCAAGGAATCCTGTCTGCCTCTGTAGACTCCACTGCTGGGGACGGGGCATACCTAAACAAAAAGCAGCAGAAACCTCTGCAGATGTAAATGTCACTGTCTGACAGCTTTGAAGAGAGCAGTGGTTCTCCCAGCATGGAGGCTGAGATGTGAGAATGGATAGACTGTCTGCTCAAGTGGGTCCCTGATCCCTGAGTTGTCTAACTGGGAGTCATCCCTCACTAGGTGCAGACTGACACCTCACACCTCACATGGCTGGGTACACCTCTGAGATGAAGCTTCCAGAGCAAGAATCAGACAGCAGCACTCGCTGTTCAGCAATATTCTATCTTATGCAGCCTCCGCTGCTGATGCCCAGGAAAACAGTGTCTGGAGTGGACCTCAAGCAAACGCCAACAGACCTGCAGCTGAGGGTCCTGACTGTTAGACGGAAAACCAACAAAAAGAAAGGACACCCACTCCAAAACCCCATCAGTACGTCACCATCATCAAAGACCAAAAGCAGATAAAGCCACAAAGATGGGGAAAAAGCAGTGCAGAAAAGCTGGAAATTCAAAAAATGAGAGTGCATCTTCCCTTCCAAAGGAACGCAACTCATTGCCAGCAATGGAACAAAGCTGGATGGAGAATGACTTTGACGAGATGAGAGAAGAAGGCTTCAGTCAATCAAACTTCTCAGAGCTAAAGGAGGAACTATGTAACCAGCACAAAGAAACTAAAAACGTTGAAAAAAGAATAGAAGAATGAATAACTAGAATAACCAATACAGAGAATTCATAAGCGAACTGACAAAGATGAAAACCATGACACGAGAACTACGTGACACATGTACAAGCTTCAGTAACTGACTTGATCAACCAGAACAAAGAGTATCAGTGATTGAAGAGCAAATGAATGAAATGAAGTGAGAAGAGAAGTTTAGAGGAAAAAGAGCAAAAAGAAATGAACAAAGCCTCCAAGAAATATGGGATTATGTGAAAAGATCCAATCTATGTCTGATTGGTGTGCCTGAAAGTCACAGGGAGAGTGGAATCAAGTTGGAAAACACTCTGCAGGATATAAGCCAGGACAACTTCCCCAACCTAGCAAGGCAGGCCAACATTCAAATTCAGGATATACTGAGAACGCCACAAAGATGCTCCTTGAGAAGGGCAACTCCAAGACACATAATTGTCAGATTCACCAAAGTTGAAATGAAGAAAAAAATGTTAAGGGCAGTCAGAGAAAAGGTCAGGTTACCCAAAAAGGAAGCCCATCAGACTAACAGCAGATATCTCCGCAGAAATTCTACAAGTCAGAAGAGAGTGGGGGCCAATATTCCACATTATTAAAGAAAAGAATTTTCACCCCAGAATTACATATCCAGCCAAACTAAGTTTCATAAGCTAAGAAGAAATAAAATCCTTTACAGACAAGCAAATGCTTAGAGATTTTGTCACCACCAGGCCTGCCCTATGAGAGATCCTGAAGGAAGCACTAAACATGGAAAGGAAGAACTGGTACAAGCCATTGCAAAAACATGCGAAAATGTAAAGTTCATTGATGCTAGGAAGAAGCCGCATCAACTAACGAACATATTAGCCAGTTAATATCATAGTGACAGGATCAAGTTTATACATAACAATATTAACCTTAAATGTAAATGGACTAAATGGTCCAATTAAAATACACAGACTGGAAAATTGGATAAAGAGTCAAGACGATCGATTATTTTGCTGCATTCAGGAGACCCATCTCACATGTAGAGACACACATAGGCTCAAAATAAAGGGATGTAGGAAGATCTACCAAGGAAATGGAAAACAAAAAAACGCAAGGGCTGCAATCCTAGTCTTTGATAAAACAGACTTTAAACCAACAAAGATCAAAAGAGACAAAGAAGGCCATTACATAATGGTAAAAGGATTAATTCAACAAGAAGAGCTAACTATCCTAAATATATATGCACCCAATACAGGAGTACCCAGATTCATAAAGCAAGTCCTTAGAGACTTATAGAGACTTAGACAATTATTGCATGGGAACACAATAATATAAGGAGATATTAACACTCCACAGTCAACATTAGACAGATCAACGAGACAGAAAGTTAACAATGATATCCAGGAATTGAACTCAGCTCTGCACCAAGTGAACCTAATAGACATCTACAGAACTCTCCACTCCAAATCAACAGAATATACATTCTTCTCAGCACCACGTCACACTAATTCCAAAACTGATCACATAGTTGGAAGTAAAGCACTCCTCAGCAAATATCAAAGAAGAGAATTTATAACAAACAGTCTCTCTCAGACCACAGTGCAATCAAACTAGAACTCAGGACTAAGAAACCCAATCAAAACCACTCAGCTACATGGAAACTGAACAACCTACTCCAATACCTCTATACAAATAAACCACAAAACCTAGAAGAAATGGATAAATTCCTGGACACGTACAGTCTCCCAAGACTAAACCAGGGAGAAGTTGAATCACTGAGTAGACCAATAGCAGGTTATGAAAATGAGGAATAACTAATAGCCTACCAACCAAAAAGAGTTCAGGACCAGACAGATTCACAGCCAAATTCTACCAGAGGTACAAAGAGGAGCTGGTACCACCCCTTCTGAAATTCTTTCAGTCAATAGAAAAGAGAGAATCCTCCCTAACTCATTTTATGAGGCCAACATCATCTTGATACCAAAGCCTGACAGAGACACAACAAAAAAAGAAAATTTTAGACCAATATCCCTGATGAACATCGATGCAAAAATCCTCAATAAAATACTGGCAAACGGAATCCACCAGCACATCAAAAAGCTTATCCACCATGATCAAGTGGGCTATATCCCTGGGATGAAAGGCTGGTTTAACATATGCAAATCAATAAATGTAATCCAGCATATAAACAGAACCAAAGATAAAAACCACATGATTATCTCAATACATGCAGAAAAGGTCTTTGACACAATTCAACAGCCCTTCATGTTAACAATTCTCAGTAAATTTGGTATTGATGGAATGTATCTCAAAATATAAGAGATATTTATGACAAACCCACGGCCAATATCATACTGAATGGGCAAAAACTGGAAGCATTCCCTTTGAAAACTGACGCAAGACAGAGATGTCCTCTCTCACCACTCCAATTCAACATAGTGTTGGAAGTTCTGGCTAGGGCAATCAGGCAAGAGAAAGAAATCAAGGGTATTCAGTTAGGAAAAGAAGAAGTCAATTTGTCCCTGTTTGCAGATTACATGATTGTATATTTACAAAACCCCATCATCTCAGCCCAAAATATTCTTAAGCTGATGAGCAAATTCAGCAAACTCTCAGGATACAAAATCAACGTTCAAAAATCACAAACATTCTTATACACCAATAACAGACAAACAGAGAGCCAAATCATGAATGATATCCCATTCACAACTGCTTCAAAGATAATAAAATACCTAGTAATCCAATTTACAAGGGATGTGAAGTAACTCTTCAAGGAGAACTACAAACGACTGCTCAGTGAAATCAAAGAAGACATAAACAATTGGAAGAACAATCCATGCTCATGGATAGGAAGAATAAATATAGTGAAAAGGGCCATATTGGCCTAGGTAATTTACAGATTCAATGACATCTCCATCAAGCTACCAATGACTCTCTACACATAATTGGATAAATCTGCTTTAAAGTTCATATGGAATCAAAAAAGACCCCGCATTGCCAAGACAATCTTAAGTCAAAAGAACAAAGCTGGAGGCATCAAGCTACCTGACTTCAAACTATACTACAAGGCTACAGTAAGCAAAACAACATGGTACTGGTACTAAAACAGGGATATAGACCAATGGAACAGAACAGAGCCCTCAGAAATAATAGCACACATCTACAACCACCTGATCTTTGACAAACCTGACAAAAGCAAGAAATGGAGAAAGGATTCCCTATCTGATAAATGTTGCTGAGAAAATGGCTAGCCATAAGTAGAAAGTTGAAACTGGATCCTTTCCTTACTCCTTATACAAAAATTAATTCAGGATTGATTAGAGACTTTTTTTTTTTT
>NW_016814832.1:0-1543 GCF_001698545.2 Rhinopithecus bieti | reverse complement strand
TTTTTTTTGAGACGGAGTCTCGCTCTGTCGCCTGGCTGGACTGCAGTGGCCGGATCTCAGCTCACTGCAAGCTCCGCCTCCCGGGTTTACGCCATTCTCCTGCCTCACCCTCCCGAGTAGCTGGGACTACAGGCGCCAGCCGCCTCGTCCAGCTAGCTTTCTGTATTTTTTAGTAGAGACGGGGTTTCACCGTGTTAGCCAGGATAGTCTCGAACTCCTGACCTCGTGATCCGCCCGTCTCGGCCTCCCAAAGTGCTGGGATTACAGGCTTGAGCCACCGCGCCTGGCCTGATTGATTAGAGACTTAATTGTTAGACCTAAAACCATAAAAATCCTAGAAGAAAACCTAGGTGATATCATTCAGGACATAGGCATGGGCAAGGACTTCATGTCTAAAACACCAAAAGCAACAGCAACAAAAGCCAAAATTGACAAATGGGATCTAATTAAACTAAAGAGCCTCTGCACAACAAAAGAATCTATCATCAGAGTGAACAGGCAACCTACAGAATGGGAAAAAAAAATTTGCAATCTACTCATCTGACAAAGGGTTGATATCGAGACCCTACAAAGAACTCAAAACAAATTTACAAGAAAAAAACGAACAACCCCATCAAAAAGTGGGCAAAGGATATGAACAGACACTTCTCAAAAGAAGATATTTATACAGTCAGCAGACACATGAGAAAATGCTCATCATCACTCACCATCAGAGAAATGCAATCCAAAACCACAATGAGATACCATCTAATACCAGTTAGAATTGCAATCATTAAAAAGTCAGGAAACAACATGTGCTGGAGAGGATGTGGAGAACTAGGAACACTTTTACACTGCTGGTGGGACTGTGAACTAGTTCAACCATTGTGGAAAACAGTGTGGCAATTCCTCAAGGATCTAGAACTGGAAATACCATATGACCCAGCCATCCCATTACTGGGGATATATCCAAAGGATAATAAATAATGCTGCTATAAAGACACATGCATACGTGTGCCTATTGTGGCACTATTCACAATAACAAAGACTTGGAATCAACCCAAATGTCCATCAATGACAGACTGGATTAAGAAAATGTGGCACATATACACCACGGAATACTATGCAGCCATAAAAAGGACGAGTTCCAGTCCTATGTAGGAACATGGATGCAACTGGAAGCCATCATTCTCTGCAAACTATTGCAAGAACAGAAAATCAAACACAACATGTTCTCACTCGTATGTGGGAATTGAACAAAGAGATCACTTGGACACAGGAAGGGGAACATCACACACTAGGGCCTTTTGTCGGCATGGGGGAGGGTGTAGGGATAGCATTAGGAGATATACCTATTGCAAATGGTGAGTTAATGGGTGCGGCACACCAGCATGGTACATGTATACATATGTAACAAAGCTGCACATTTTGCACATGTACCCTAGAACTTAAAGTGTATACATATATATATATATATACTAGAAGGAAGATTCTTGAGAAACTGCTCTGTGATGTGTGCATTCATCTCAGAGAGTTTTACCTTTCATTGGATTCAGCAGTTTGG
>NW_016814831.1:6155-8977 GCF_001698545.2 Rhinopithecus bieti | reverse complement strand
TTTTCACAGTAAACCTCAAAGCACTCCCGAATATCCCTTCACATGCTAAACATAAACAGTGTTAGGAAACTGCTCAATGAAAACAGAAGCTGAAATGAGTGAGAGGAATTCACACAACACATAGCAGTTTCACAGAAAACTTCCTTCTGGTTTTCCTGAGTATATTTCTTTCTCCATATTCTAAACAGCGTTCCCAAATGTCCTTAATGAGATTCCACAGAAACAGTGATTTCACACTGCTCAATCCAAAGAATGCTTTAACTCTATGAGATGATTACACACATCACAAAGCAGTTGCTCAGAATGCTTCTCTCCAGGTTTCATCGGAAGACATTTCCTTGCTCAACACAGACTGCCGGGGCCACTTAATATCCTTTAGCAGATTCATCAAGGAAAGAGATTCCAAACTGGGCAACGTAGAGTGAGCTTTAACTCTGCGAAATGAATGCACATGTCAGAGAGCAGTTTCTTGGAATGCGTCTTTCTGGTTTTACTTGAGGATATTTCACTTTTCGCCACAGTCTTCAAAGCACTCCAAAATATCACTTTTCAGTTTTACAGGAGCAGTGTACAAACCCTGCCTAATGAAAAAAGAAGTACAACACCCTGAGTGGAAGGCACACATCACAAAGCAGTTTCTCAGAAACCTTCTCTCCAGCTTTTATCTGAAGATATTTCCTTTTTCACCATAGTCCTGAATATGCTCCCGATTGTCCACTCGCGGATCCGTCCATGATGGAGTTTGCAAACTGCATAATATAAAGAAATTTTTTATCTATGTGAGATGAATAAATATATCTATCACAAAGCAGTTTCACAGAAAGCTTCTTTCCATTTTTTGTCTGAGGCTATTTCCCTTTTCACCATAGGGATCACTATGCTCCCGAATATCCCTTGGTACCGTTTTCTACAAAAGGCTTTCTCCGATGTTGTATGAGAAGAGAGGCATAACACATGAGTAGAATGCACCCATCACAAAGCAGCTCCTCGGAAAGCTTCTCTCCAGTTTCTATCTGAACATATTTCCTTTTCACCATTAGCCTCAAAGTGCTTCCAAATATCTCTTTGCACGCTAAACATAAACAGTGTTAGAAAACTGCTCAATGAAAACAGAGGCTCAACTGAGTAAGAGGAGTTCACATCACACATAGCCGTTCACAGATAAGTTCCTTCTCGTTTTATCTGAGGATATTTATTTATCCATATTCTAAAGAGCATTCCCAAATGTCCTTCCTCAGATTCCACAGAAACAGTGATTTCAAACTGCTCAATCCAAAGAATGCTTTAACTCTATGAGGTGAACACACACATCCCAAAGCAATTGCTCAGAAATCCTCTCTCCAGTTTTCATCGGAAGACATTTCTTTGCTCACCACAGGCCTCCAGGTGCCACTGTATATCCCTTTGCAAATTCCTCAAGGACAGAGTTTCCCTACTGGGCAATGTAGGGAAAGCTTTAACTCTGTGAAATGAATGCACATATCAGAGAGCAGTTTCTTGGAACACTTCTTTCTGGGTTTTATTTGAGTATATTTCACTTTTCACCATAGTCTTCAATGCGCTCTGAAATATCACTTTCTTGGTTTTACAGGAACAGTGTTCAAACACAGCCTTATGAGGAAAGAGGTAAAATCCCCGGAGTGGAATGCAAACATCACCAAGCTGTTTCTCAGAAAGATTCTCTTCAATTTTAATCTGAAGATATTTCCTTTTACGCAATAGGACTGAGCGTGATCCCGAATATCCCTTCGTGGATCCGTCCATGACAGAGTTTTCAAGCTGCGCATTATAAAGAAAGTTTCATCTATGTGAGATGAATAAACATATCAAAAGCAGATTCAGAGAAAGCTTCTTTCCAGTTTTATTGGAAGATATTTCCTTTTCACCTTAGGCCTCAATGTGATCCCGAATATCCCTATCGCAGATCCGTCCATGATGGAGTTTCCAAACTGCATAATATAAAGAAAGTTTTATCTATCCGAGATGAATAAACACATCTATCACAAAGCATTTTCAAAGAAAGCTTCTTCCCAGTTTTGCCTGAGGATATTTCCTTTTCACCCTAGCCCTCCATATGGTGAATGTACCCTGGTAGCTTTTCTCCAAAAGGGATCCTCCAATCCTTTATGAGAAAAAAGGTATAACTCCCTGAGTGGAATGCACACATTGCAAAGCAGTTTCTCACAGAGCTTCTCTCCAGTTTTATCTGAAGATATTTTCATTTTCACCATCGTCCTGAATGTGCTCCTGAATGTCCCTTCACTGATCCGTCCATGACACAGCTTCCAAGGTACATAACTTAAAGAAAGCTTTATCTATCTGAGATGAATAAACATAGCAAAAGCAGATTCACAGAATGCTTCTTTCCAGTTTTAATCTGAAGAAATTTCCTTTTCACCATAGGCCTGAATGTGCTCCCGAACGTCCCTTCGCAGATCCGTCCATGACGGAGTTTCCAAACTGTGTAATATAAATAAAGTTTTATCTCTGTGAGACAAATAAAATATTTATCACAAAGCAGTTTCACAGAAAGGTTCTTTCCAATTTTCTCTGTGGATATTTCCTTTTCCACCATTGCCATCCATACACTCCCAAATGTCCCTTGGTAGCTTTTCTCCAAAAGGGATTCCCCAGTCCTCTATGAGAAGAAAGGTATAACTCTGTGAGTGGAATGCACACATCACAAAGCAGTTCCTCGCAAAGCATATGTCCAGTTTTATCTGAAGATATTTCCGTTTTCACCGTTATTAGAATACTGCTCAATGAAAAGAGAAGCTGAACTGTGTGAGTGGAATTCACATGACACACAGCGGTTTCACAGA
>NW_016814831.1:0-2264 GCF_001698545.2 Rhinopithecus bieti | reverse complement strand
GTAAACCTCTGAGTGGAATGCACAAATCACAAAGCAGTTTTTCAGAAAGCTTCTCTCCAGTTTTTATCTGAAGGTATTTCCTTTATCACCATAGTCCTGTGTGTGCTCCCAAATGTCCCTTCGCGGATCCGTCCATGACAGAGTTTCCAAGCTGTGTAATGTAAAGAAAGCTTTATCTACGTGGGATGAATAAACATAGCAAAAAGCAGATTCGCAGAAATCTTGCTTCCAGTTTTTATCTGAAGATATTTCCTTTTTCACCATAGTCCTGAATGTGCTCCCAAATATCCCTTTGCGGATCTGTCCATGACAGAGTTTCCAAGCTGTGCAATGTAAAGAAAGCATTATCTATGTGAGATGAATAAACATATTCAGAGTAACTTCACAGAAAACTTCTTTCCAGTTTTTGTCTGAGGCTATTTGCCTTTCACCATAAGTGTCAATATGCTCCCGAATATCCCTTGGTACCTTTTTCTACAAAAGGTTTCCCTGATGTCGTATGAGAAGATAGGTATGACACTATGAGTGGAATGCACACGTCACAAAGCAGTTCCTCGGAAAGCTTCTCTCATTCCTACGTGAACATATTTCCTTTTTTACCATAAGCATCAAAGCGCTCCTGAATATCCCTTTGCAGGCAAAACATAAACAGTGTTAGAAAACTGCTCAATGAAAAGAGAAGCTTAACTGAGTGAGAGGAACTCACATGACACATTGCAGTTTCACATAAAGCTTCCTTCTGATTTTTATCTGACTATATTTCTTTCTCCATATTCTGAAGAGTGTTCCCAAATATCCTTCCTCAGATTCCACAGAAACAGTGATTTCAAATTGCTCAATCCAAAGAATGGTTTAACTCTATGAGATGAATACACACATCACAAAGCAGTTGCTCACAAACTTTCTCTCCAGTTTTCCTTGGAAGACATTTCCTTGCTCACCACAGGCCTTTGGGCGCCACTTAATATCCCTTCGCAGATTCCTCAAAGACAGAGTTTCCAAACTCAGCAATGTAGAGTAAGCTTTAACTCTGTGAAATGAATGCACATATCAGAGAGCAGTTTCTTTGAACACTTCTTTCTGGGTTATATGTGGATACCTCACTTTTCGAAATAGTCTTCAATGCACTCCGAAGTACCACTCTTTCAGTTTTACAGGAGTAGTGTTCAAATACTGCCTTATGACAAAAGAATTAAAACTCCCTGAGTGGAATGCCCACATCACAACGCAGTTTCTCGGAAAGCTTCTCACCAGTTTTTATCTGGACATATTTCCTTTTACACCATAGGCCTGAATGTGCTCCCGAATGTCCCTTTGTAGATCCGTCCATGATGCAGTTTCCAAACTGTAATATAAAGAATGTTTTATCTATGTAAGATGAATAAACATATCTATCACAAAGCAGTTTCACAGAAAGCTTCTTTCCAGTTTTTGGGTGAGGACATTTCCTTTCTCACCATGGCTGTCCAGACTCTCCTGAATGTCCCTTGGTAACTTTTTCTCCAATAAGGATTCTCCAACCCTCTATGAGAAGAAAGGCACAACTCTGGGTGGAATGCAACCGTCACAAAGCAGCTCCCCAGAAAGCTTCTCTCCAGTTTCTATCTGAACATATTTCCTTTTTCAATAAAGCCTCATAGTGCTCCTGAATATCCCTTCGCAGACTAAACAAAAACAGTGTTAGACTACTGCTCAACGAAAAGAGAAGCTTAACTGTGTGAGTGGAATTCACATGACACAGGGGAGTTTCCCAGAAAGCTTCCTTCTGGTTTTTATCTGAAGGTATTTCTTATTCAGCATATTCTAAAGAGCGTTCCCAAATGTACTTTGTCACGTCCCACAGAAACAGTGATTTCAAACTGCTCAATTCCAAGAATGATTTAACTCCATGAGATGAGTACACGTATCACAAAGCAGTTCCTCAAATGCTGCTCTCCAGTTTTCATCCTAAGACATATCTTTGCTCACCACAGGCCTCTGGGCGCCAGTTAATATCCCCTCGCAGATTCCTCAAAGACAGAGTTTTCAAACTGAGCAACAGAGAATATGATTTTACTCTGTGAAATGAATGCACATTTCAGAGAACAGTCTCTTGGAAAGCTTCTTTCTGGGTTTTATTTGACGATATTTCACTTTTCACCATAGTCTTCAATACACTTCAAAATATCACTTTTCAGTTTTACAGAAACAGTGTTCAAACACTGCCTTAAGAGAAAAGAGGCATAACTCCCTGAGTGGAATGAACCCATCAAAAAACAGTTTCT
>NW_016814830.1:0-1356 GCF_001698545.2 Rhinopithecus bieti | reverse complement strand
AGCATTCATGTACATTTTGTCTAATCATCACTATTATTATCCTCACTAAATAGTAGTTCGCAATTAAATGTATGACCTGAAACTATAAAAAGCCTAAAAGAAAACCTAGACAAAACTTCTGAATGTTGACTCAGGCATAGAATTTATGGCTTAGACCTCAAAAGCAAATGCAACAAAAAGACAAATAAATAAATGGGATCCAAACTAGCTTCTGCATAGCAAAATAAATAATCAACAGATTAAATAGACAATGTAAAGAATGGGAGAAAATATTTGCAAACTATGTGTGTAACAAAGGACTAATATCTGGAACCTACAAGGAACTCAAACAACAAGAAAAAAATGAAAGAATCCCATTAAAAATTGGACAAAGGACAGAAACAGACATACCTCAAAAGAAGACATCCAAGTGGCCAACAAACATATGAAAAAATGCTCAACATCACTAATCATAAAAGAAACACAATTAAAATTGCAATGAGATACCATCCCACACCAGTCAGAAAGGCTATTACTAAAAGGTTTTTTAAAAAACAGATGGTAGTGAGGATGCAGAGAAAAGAGACCACTTATACACTCTAGGTAGGGATGTAAATCAGTACAACTTCTATAAAAAAACAGTATGGAGATTTCTCAGAGAACTAAAAATAGATAGGTAGGGATGTAAATCAGTACAACTTCTATGAAAAACAGTATGGAGATTTCTCAGAGAACCAAAATAGAACTACCATTTGACCCAGTAATTCCACTACTGGGTATCTGCTGAAAGAAAAGAAATTAATTTATCAAAAGACACCTGTATTCATATGTTTATCACAGCACAGCACTACTCACAATAGCAAAGTCATAGAGCCAAACTAAGGATGGATCTGATGGATGTGGATGACTGATATATATATATATACATCTGTATGTATATATATATATACACACACACACATATATATACATGGAAATATTGCACAACCATAAAAAAGAATGAAATTTTTTTTTTTTTTTCGTGGATGGGGCTTTGCCATTATCCTAAGTAAAATAACTCAGAAACAGAAAATTGAATACCGTATATTCTCACCTATAAGTGGAAGCTAAACAGTGGGTACATATGGACATACAGAGGGAAATAACAAACACTGGGGACTTCTAAAGAGGAGAGGGTGGGAATGGGGTGAGGGTTGAAAAATAACCTACTGCGTACAGCATTCACTATTCAGGTGATGGCCACACTAGAAGCCCAAACTTCATCATTATGCAATATATCTACATAACAAAGCTGCAACACATCTCCTGAATCTATAAAAATAAAAATGTAAAAAAAGTAGTTAGTAACTATTTGCTAATGTTTGTCTTCCAGCAAGG
>NW_016814829.1:0-844 GCF_001698545.2 Rhinopithecus bieti | reverse complement strand
ACACTGTTCTTTTCATTGAGCAGTTTATTAACACTGTTTCCTTGGAATCTGCAATGGTATATTTCAGAGCGCATTGAAGCTTACTGTTAAAATGAATTATCCTCAGATAAACACTAGACAGATACTTTCTTAGAAACTGCTTTGTGATTTGTGAATTATTCTCACAGAGTTACACAATTCTTTCCTTGGATCAGTTTGATAGCACTATTTTGGAAAATCTGAGAAGGGATGTTTTGGATTACTTTGAAGCCTATGTTGACAAAGGAAATATCCTCAGATAAAACTAGAAAGAAGATTTCTGAGAAGGTTCTTTGTGATATGTGAATTCATATCACAGAGTAACAACTTTCTTTTCATTGGGCAGTTTGCTAACACTGTTTTCATGGAATCTGCAAAGGGATATTTGGGAGCACATTGAGACCTATGGTGAAAATGATATATTCTCAGATAAAACTAGAAAGAAGCTTTCTGAGAAACTTCTTTGTGATGTGTGAATCCATCTCAGGGAGGTACACTGTTCTATTCATTGAGCCGTTTGCTAACACTGTATTCTTGGAATCTGCAATGGAATATTTCAGAGCGCATTGAAGCTTATGGTAGCAAAGGAAATATCCTCATATAAAAACTAGAAAGCTTTCTGAGAAATGGCTTTATGATGTGTTAATTCATCTCATAGAGTTACATGATTGCTTTCGTGGGTCAGTTTGGTAGCACTGTTTTTGGGAAATCTGAGAAGGGATATTTTGGATTGCTTTGAAGCCTATGGTGACTAAGGAAATATAATCAGATAAAAATAGAAAGAAGCTTTCTGAGAAAGTTATTTGTAATTTGTGAATTTATCTCA
>NW_016814828.1:0-850 GCF_001698545.2 Rhinopithecus bieti | reverse complement strand
TGCCATAAAAAAGGATGAGTTCATGTCCTTTGCAGGGCCGTGGATGAAGCTGGAAACTTCTCAGCAAACTAACACAAGAACAGAAAACCAAACACTGCATGTTTTCACTCATTAGTGGGAGTTGAACAATGAGAACACATGGACACAGGGAGGGGAACATCCCACACTGGGGCCTGTTGGTGGAGGTGGGGGACTAGGGGAGTGATAGCACTGGGAGAAATACCTAACATAGATGATGGGTTGATGGGTGCAGCAAACCACCATGGTACGTGTATACCTATGTAACAAAGCTGCACGTTCTGCACATGTACCCCAGAACTTAAAGTAGAACAAAAACAGAGAAATTTAACATTCTTCAAGGCCAAATGAAAAAAGAATAATTAGTACATGCACCTTCAAAAAAAAAAAAAAAAAGAAAATGGTAGTTGAGGCCAGGCACGGTGGCTCATGCCTGTAATCCCAGCTCTTTGGGAGGCCAAGGTGGTCAGATCACTTGAGACCAGGAGTTCCACAGCAGTCTGGCCAACATGGTGAAACCCATCTCTACTGAAAATACAAAAAAATTAGCTGGGCATGGTGGCACACGCTTGTAACCCAAGCTACTCAAGAGGCTGAGGCAAGGGACGAAGGTTATAGTGAACTGAGATCGTGCCACTGCACTCCAGCCTGGGTGACAGAGCAAGACTCTGTCTCAAAAACACAGGAAATTGAATTTTTGAAGCTAGACCCTTCCAAATTAAGTTTATAAGAAGAGTCTTCTAATGTACCAACTGTAATAATTTCTTTTCATTTGGTATAGGGGCAAGAAAGATTTTGGCCCCTGGAAGACAAATTTATTCTGCTAAGGAAC
>NW_016814827.1:0-615 GCF_001698545.2 Rhinopithecus bieti | reverse complement strand
AAAAAAAGAAAAACTGACCCTTATTTGGTCATTATTGCCCAAATACCATTTCCTGCGCTCTTTTATTCTGTTTTGAAATTTTTTATTTTTATATATTTATTTATTTTTCAGACAGAGTCTCAGTCCATTATGCAGGTTGGAGTGTATTGGGGAGATCTCAGCTCACTGCAACCTCTACTTCCTGGGCAATTCTTACACCTCAACCTCCTGAGTAGCTGGGAATTATAGGCATGCACCACCACACCCACCAAATTTTTGTATTTTGATTTTGATTTTTTATTTTATTTATTTCTTATTATTTTTCTTTATTTCTTCTATTAAAAAGTGGGATACATGTTCAGAACGTGCAAGTTTGTTACATAGGTATATGTGTGTCATGGTGGTTTGTTGCACCTATTGACCCATTCTCTAAGTTCCCTCTCCTCACCCCCGACTCCCCAGCAGGCCCTGGTGTGTGTTGTTCCTCTCTCTGTGTCCATGTGTTCTCACGGTTCAACTCCCACTCATGAGTGAGAATATGCAACGTTTGGTTTTCTGTTCCTATGGTAGTTTGCTGAGGATGATGGCTTCCAGCATCATCCATGTCCCAGCAAAGGGCATGATCTTACTTTTTTT
>NW_016814826.1:0-1963 GCF_001698545.2 Rhinopithecus bieti | reverse complement strand
GGAACTATTGAAAGAAAACCCGCAATCCAATGCCAAGAAAGAAGTCAACTTTTCTTCCCCTATTTCCCTGCATTTCTCTTCTGTCCTCACTGCCACACGCAGCTCAGCCTGGACGGAACAACCAGTTGTGAGATGCATCTCTCCTGATCCGAGTCTGCCTGCAGCATGGACCTGCGTCTTCCCTGAAGCATCTCCAGGGCTGGAGAGACGACTGCCATGGTAAGGACCACACAACGCTGTGCTGATGGACGGGCTGGAGAAGGGAGGGAGACCTTGGCGGAGGCTGTGAGAAGGAAGGGGAAGCCTCCGCTACCCTCATCTGGAAGGACAGACACAGGAAGCAGCAGTTCTGTTTGCCGCTACATCCCGGCTCTCAGTGAGACGAGGATAAACCAGGCAGACAGTGGCTTGGGGTCAGGAAAGACCCCATTACAGTCTGAAATGTCTGCAGAGGGCCCGGTGCCTGCCCCAACCTCAGCCCTAAAAGAATGAGAGTCAGAATCCTGGGAGGTCAGTTCTGCTTCCTGTGTAGCTGCAGATGACAACACCGCAGGAGAAGGATCCAGCCTCCGAGTGTCCACACAACAAGGGAAGGAGGGGAGGCCATTTTTCTCTGTGTGTCTCTGTCCTGCCAGCACCAAGGGCTCATCCATCCGCAGAGCAGGGCAGTGGGAAGAGACGCCATGACCCCCATCCTCATGCTCCTGATCTGTCTCGGTGAGATTTGAAGAGGGAGGGGAGATTCTAACCTAGGAGGGACCTCACCCCACAGCCAAACTCTGGTGCATAAGGAGACCCCAGGGGCTCACAAAGATCCCAGGGAGGGGAGGACCTGCTCAGGCTTCAGGGGCAAATCTCTCACAGGAAACTCTCTTCCAGGGCTGAGTCTGGGCCCCAGGACCCATGTGCAGGCAGGTGAGTCTGTCCCCAGCTGTCCCAGGTCCCTCCTCCTCACTGGGGACAAGGGGCCACCCCCGTGCAGCTAGGGACGGGGAATAGCAGATCTGGGCTGACTGATGGGGACATCTGGAGGGTCCTGAGCTGAGAACTGGAATCTGTAGGGTTGGGTAGGAAATGACTTAGAATCTGAACTCTGATTTCCTTCCAGGCACCCTCCCCAAGCCCATCCTCTGGGCTGAGCCAGACTCTGTGATCACCCAGGGGAGTCCCGTGACCCTCAGGTGTCAGGGGAGCCTGGAGACCCAGGAGTACCGTCTATATAGAGCAAAAAAAACAGCACTCTGGATTACGTGGATCCCACAGGAGCTTGCGAAGAACGGCCAGTTCCCCATCCCATCCATCACCTGGGAGCACGCAGGGCAGTATCGCTGTATCTATGGTAGCTACACTGCAGGCTGGTCAGAGTACAGCAACTCCCTGGAGCTGGTGGTGACAGGTGAGAGGACACTCAGGGGTCCCAGCCCCAGGCTCTGTCCTCAGGAAGGGGTTCCGCTCTCAGGGGCGTCTCCCTCTCACAGCCCAGCCCTGGGGATGATGCGGGAGGTGTGAGTCCCATTTAACATGGTGCCTCCTTCTCTCCTAGGAGCCTACAGCAAACCCACCCTCTCAGCCCTGCCCAGCCCTGTGGTGGCCTCAGGAGGAAGCGTGACCCTCCAGTGTGACTCACAGCTGGCATTTGATGGCTTCATTCTGTGTAAGGAAGGAGAAGATGAACACCCACAATGCCTGAACTCCCAGCCCCATACCCGTGGGTCATCCTGGGCCGTCTTCTCCGTGGGCCCCGTGAGCCCAAGTCGCCGGTGGTCGTACCGGTGCTATGGTTATGTCTCGAGCACTCCCTATGTGTGGTCTTTACCCAGTGATCTCCTGGAGCTCCTGGTCCCAGGTGAGAAATTCACAGCATTGCCTGGAGCTCCCTGAGTCTCTGGGCAGGTGGGAGGAGCCGCATCTCAGGGCAGCGCCAGGTAGGATGATGTTGGGACGAGAGGGCTCAGGGCTCCTG
>NW_016814825.1:0-636 GCF_001698545.2 Rhinopithecus bieti | reverse complement strand
CTTCCTTCCTTCCTTCCTTCCTTCCTTCCTTCCTTCCTTCCTTCATTCTTTACTTCTTCTCCTACTCTTTCTCTTTTCTTTCTTTCTTTCTTTCTTTCTTTCTTTCTTTCTTTCTTTCTTTCTTTCTTTCTTTCTTTTTCTTTTCTTTCTTTTCCTTTCTTTTCTTTTATTTCTTTGTATTTGTTCTCACTTCCTCTCTTTCTTTTCCTTTTTCCTTCCTTCCTTTTCTTTCTTCCCCCTTTTCCTTCCCTTCTTGTTTCATTTTCCTTTCTTCCTTCATTTTCTCCCTCCCTCTTTCCTTTCTTTCATCCCTCCTTTCCTCCTTCCTTGCCTCCCTCCATTTCTATTGCTTTCCATTGTCCATCCCTTCTTTTTTCCTCCTTTCTTGCTTTCTTCTTCTTTTCTTCTCTTCCTCCCTCCCTTCTTCTGCCTCCCTCCCTTTCTCTTTCTTTCTCTCCCTCCTTTCTCTTTTCTTCCTTCATTGTATCCTTCTTCCTCCCTTCCTTTCTCCCTCTTCCTCATTTCCCCTTCCTCTCCTCCAGCGTATCCAGAAGCCAGACATATCCTACTCATTAATGGAGCAAGCTTGATACCTGTTGTCTCCCCCTCACTGGGTGGTGTGGAGATTAACGTTAA
>NW_016814824.1:0-2402 GCF_001698545.2 Rhinopithecus bieti | reverse complement strand
AGCTGGAACTCAGGGTGGGAGGGGAGTGGCCCACCCACTCCCTGGGCTGGGCTGTGGGCAGAAGGACCTGAGTGTGGGGAGGAGAGCCCCTGCCCACTGGATGCGACTTGTCCTTCCTAACCCATGTGCACTGAGGGTGGGGCAGCCGAGACCCAAGTAGTGTTGGGGCCTCAAAAGTTGGTGCTTGTGCTGGGAGTGGTGTGGGGCAGGCCAGGCCCCTGCTCAGAATTGCCTTGGGCGTGGGCTCAACCCGCTGGCCCTGGGATGACCCTGCCCAGCCAGCTCTGGAGGCTTCATCAGCAGCCTGAAGCCCCTGCTGCAGAGGAGGGCAGCACTGCCCTGCCCACTCACCGCCTCCTGAGGCTTTTCTGGGCATAGATGCCCGGGGCTACAAGGAGAGCCAGGGTTTCTGCTGGGTCACCTTCCCCTGTTCCCCTTCTGAGATGATGGGGGAGAAGGCAGGTGAGGCAGGTGCAGCCCTCGCTGGCCAGTCGTGAGTGAGGAGGGAGAGATGGCCCTGTGTTCTTGGGGATGCTGCCTCCCAGAGACCATGGGGGCTCCAGAGCACCCGCAGGATTATCCTGAGGGTCCTGGGAAGCGGCACTGGCGCTCTGTTCACTGTAATGCAGGGGGCCGGTGGGGGAATGTGCCCCCAGGATCCTCCTCCGTCTGCCCTGTCTCTGGGTGTGCCAGGCCTGTAGCCCGGATTGAGGTCTGAGAAAGGGGAGAGATGCGTGCTATTTAAAGGGGTGTATAATTAACACAGCAGAGACAAAGCACCCTCTTTCAGATCTTCAGAAACGATAACAGCAGGGCCAGTGATCACCAGCGTGGAGTCTGGCGATGTGCAGGGGGGTGAAGCCCGTCCTCGTTTTAGCAAAGCTCTTCAGAGCTAAGGGCTGTTTGTGGCCAGGCCCCCCGTGAGGACAGCCATGTAGCCGTGTTTCTCTGGAGTGACATCACTGAGGGGTCCTTACCAGGAAAAATGGGCATGAGGAGCCAGAAGCCATGGAGCCCTCTCAGGGCTTCTGCACCCGCAGCTGACGCGGAGACCCTCAGTGTCCCCGGGGCCAGGGCAGCCAGGGGTCGGGCAGTCCACTTCCCCAAGCCTCAGGGCTGGGCCACTCAGGCATCTGAGCCCCCACTTCTCCTGCATCTTGCCACCCTTTGCTGGGTCTTGGGGACAGCTTGGTCTGCGGTCCTCCAGCCTGTTTGTGTCCAGCCCACCAGTGTGGACAGCAGCAGCCTGCTCTCTCCTGTGCCTATGGGCCTGTGCTCACCAGACTGTCCATCCCAATAGCAAGCTGTGGGTCTGTTGGGACCTGTTGTTCTTGGGCACCCTTTGCCAATCTGCTGAAAGCTCTGGACCTTTTTCCCAGGAAAATGGGGACCCGCAGGGCTCATGGATCCCTGATCGTGCCAAAGAGTGCTCTTCCAGAGGATCTTCCTGTAATGCCTTCCCCGGGGAGTGGAATAACCAGCTTTTCCACCTGCCACCGGGGCCGGAGGGCGCGGCTCACCCTTTGCTCAGCCCAGCCCGGGCCTTGCTCAGAGCACATGTGTTCAACGTGAGATTTGAGGGCCCTCCCGTCTCCTGAACCACCTGCCATGGCTGCCCTCCCTCCTGTCTGGGTACTGTGCCTGTCCCCGGGAGGCCTGGTCAGCGGGTTTTGAAGCAGCCACTGGCTGCAGCCAGCAGGTGGCCAGTGACCATGTGCTACTTGAGGCAGCTGATTCTCACCCCGCACCCCACAGCTGACCAGTCGGCAGCCGCGTCCGTTCGAGTAAGTGTCACCCATGGTGACAGCTGAAGGCCAAGAATGACGTTCTCATTCATACGCTATAGGGACCTGGGGGGCTGCATGCGATTTTTAGGGAACGTGGGAAAGCTGCAGCAGCCGTGGCGGGTGAGGTAAACCAAAGCCGCCTTGGTTTTTTCTGGAACGCCCCTCCCCCACTCTGAGTCACCGCATGCTGCGGAGAGAAGAGATGTGTTCCGATCACTTTTGTCTTCTCTGATCACGGGGCGCTCAGCCCAGGGTGACTAAGTGGGAGCGTTCCGTGGGTCTTAAATGCTTTCAGCTGGGTGTTTCCATAGTGCTGTTGCCATGGCACCCAGCTAAGCACGCAGCTGGTGGCTCAGCGGCAGGCGGGGACTGAAGGGGGCCGGCCACTGGGACCGCCTGTCCATGGGGCAGGCTCAGGGCTATTGTAAATGGCCAGCTGCCAGGTTGGAGGTGCAGACCAGGCCGTGCTCTGTCCTCTGCACTTTCCACACAGCTCGGCCGTGCCCCATGCAGGGCATCCCCGTCCAGCAGCAGGTCAGAATTGGTCGGGCCCTGCAGCGCTGGCCGCCACCTCCTCTCCTCCCCGTCCCCTCCTCTCCTCCCCGTCCCCTCCTC
>NW_016814823.1:0-869 GCF_001698545.2 Rhinopithecus bieti | reverse complement strand
AGATGGTGTTTCACTCTTGTTGCCCAGGCTGGAATGTAGTGGCACGATCTCGGCTCACTGCAACCTCTGCCTCCCGAGTTCAAGCGATTCTCCTGCCTCGGCCTCCCAACGTGCTGGGATTACAGGCGCGCCATCATGCCCGGCTAATTTTTGTATTTTTAGTAGAGATGGGATTTCCCCATTGTGGCCAGGCTGGTCTCAAACTCCTGACCTCAGGTGATCCGCTCGTCTGGGCCTCCTAAAGTACTGGGATACAGGCGTGAGCAACCGCTCCCGGCCATGTCCCATAATTGGATCTGTGCTACCGAATGTATATTTTATGAATATATATATTTTAAATATTACAGTTTGTAGCAAAGATGGTGCTATGGTTTGAAAGTATCCCCCAAAGCTCATGTGTCAGAAGCTTGACCCCCAACATGGCTGTGTGGGGACATGGAATCTCATGGGAGGTGCTTGACCTCCAACATAGCTGTGTGGGGACATAGGATCTCATGGGAGGTGCTTGACCCCCAACATAGCTGTGTGGAGAGATGGGATCTCATGGGAGGTGCTTGACCCCCAACATGGCTATTTTGGGAGATGGGGTCTCATGGGAGGTGCTTAACCCCCAACATGGCTATGTTGGGAGATGGGGTCTCACGGGAGGTGCTTGACCCTTGGCATGGCTGTGTTGGGAGTTGGGGTCTCATGGGAGGTGCTTGGGTTGTAGGGACACGACCCTCACAAGTAGGTTAATATTTTATTATAGCAAATATGCACTAAGTTTGCTGGCCTTTGTTGGGCATGATTATTACATCTTGGATTTTCAGTGACTTTTTTTCTTCTACCTTAGTTTAAAACATTAGTGCACATTAAAGGATTTGGAA
>NW_016814822.1:0-389 GCF_001698545.2 Rhinopithecus bieti | reverse complement strand
ATTTATTTGGTATGGGTGAATTCATCACACAGAATTACACGTTTGTTTTCTTGATCAGTTTGGTAGCAATGTTTTATGGACTCTTCAAAGAGATATTCAGGAGCTCCTAGAGGCCTATGGTGAAAAGGAAATAACCTCAGATTAAAACTAGAGAGAAGCTCTTCGAGAAAATGTTTTGTTTTGTGTGTATTCAGCTCATAGAGTTTAACCTTTTTGTTGATTGAGCAGTTCATCATCACTGTTTTTGTGGTATCTGAGAAGGGGTATTTTAGAGCACATTGAAGCCTACAGTGGAAAAGGAAGCATCCTCAGATAAAAACTAGAAAGAAGCTTCCTGAGAAACTGCTTTGTGATGGTGAATTTATCTCGCAGTGTTAAAACTTTATTTG
>NW_016814821.1:0-393 GCF_001698545.2 Rhinopithecus bieti | reverse complement strand
TCCTTCCTTCCTTCCTTCCTTCCCCTTCCTTCCTTCCTTTTGCCACAACTCCTTCCTTCCTTCCTTCCTTCCTTCCTTCCTTCCTTCCTTCCTTCCTTCCTTCCTTCCTTCCCCTTCCTTCCTTCCTTTTGCCACAACTCCTTCCTTCCTTCCTTCCTTCCTTCCTTCCTTCCCCTTCCTTCCTTCCTTTTGCCACAACTCCTTCCTTCCTTCCTTCCTTCCTTCCTTCCTTCCTTCCTTCCTTCCTTCCTTCCCCTTCCTTCCTTCCTTTTGCCACAACTCCTTCCTTCCTTCCTTCCTTCCTTCCTTCCTTCCTTCCTTCCCCTTCCTTCCTTTTGCCACAACTCCTTCCTTCCTTCCTTCCTTCCTTCCCTCCCTCCCTCCCTCCCCTTC
>NW_016814820.1:0-456 GCF_001698545.2 Rhinopithecus bieti | reverse complement strand
AAAGGTGTATGTCTGTGAGATGAATTTACATATTCATCTCAGAAATGAATTTCTCAGAAAGTTTGTTTCTAGTTTTGGTCTGATGATATTTCTTTTGTCACCAGCAGCCTCAATGTGCTCTGAAATATCCCATTTCAGATTCCAAGAAAACAGTGTTAGCAAACTACACAATGAAAAGAACAGTGTAACACTGTGAGGTGAATTCACATATCACAAAGCAGTTTCTCAGAAAGTTTCTTTCTAGTTTTTATATGAGGATACTTCCTTTTTCATAATAGGCCTCAAAGCGCTTGCGAATACCTTTGCAGATTTCACAAAAATAGTGTTAGCAAACTGCTCCATGAAAAGAAAGGTGTAAATCTCTGAGATGAATTCACACATCACAAAGCAGTTTCTCAGAAAGCTTCTTTCTAGTTTTTGTCTGAGGATGTTTCCTTTGTCACCAAAGGCTTCAAT
>NW_016814819.1:0-844 GCF_001698545.2 Rhinopithecus bieti | reverse complement strand
CTAGTTATTTGGCAGAGTGCCCAGTAAAGGTCCACCACAATACCAGCACACATCTGCTAGGGATGAACAAGGGCTGACTGATGGATAAGCTCTTGAAAATTCTTAAGCTCATTGCATCCCTTCAAGTCTCCAAGGAATGCTAAGTCTCCTCCTTGCCGTGAGAGACACAAAGTGAACTTAGTGTTGGGAGACAGAAGCTGGATGGCCGTCGGGGGCTGACCCGCAGTGACTTTGGGATATAGCAGAGAGAGTTTGGCATGATTCATTACTCCAGGCTGTAGAATCCTGAAGAAGAGCTACCATGCAGCCCATGCCTGGTCGACTGGAGGATCACCTTAGTGGAAGGGGGACAATCAGGGCCTCTGGCCTGCCATGTGCACAAGCATAGCAATTGCTTTTGTTTAATGTGCAGATGGAATATTGGATCCATTTCAACTAGGCATTTGTATCTTGGTATGCTGTCTTAACTGCCAAAGTTTGTTTTAAATCTTTAACTTCTATGATCCTCTAGTAAAATGAATGTTTTCTTTAGCAGCTATTTTATTATTTTTAGACCAAAGAAAGTTAAACACCATTTTATATTTAACAATGCTTCTTGTATGATTTTTATCCCAGATAAGCTAAATTTTACCTTTATATTAGTATGTTATTAGTTTTAATAAAACTTTGAGACATATTTATCCAATTTTTCATGTCTGACAATAAGATAAGATTTTATAGACTTTTTTAACCTTTTATAATTTTGTTAAAGAGCAGGTTGATGTTTTAAGAAAACCGTGTTGCATTTTACTTTAATGTCCAGTTCACAGAAAACTGGATGATACCTTTTAACTTTAGCTATTAT
>NW_016814818.1:0-6408 GCF_001698545.2 Rhinopithecus bieti | reverse complement strand
TGTCACAATGGAGCCCTTGGTGACTAAGAAAATATCCTCAGATAAAAACTACCAAGAAACTTTCTGAGAAAGTTCTTTTTGATGTGTGAAAACATCTCCCAGGTTTACACCTTTCTTTTCATATAACTGTTTGTTAACACTGTTTTCATGGAATATGCAAAGAGAAATTTGGGAGTGCATTGTGGTCTAGAGTGAAAAAGAAAATATCCTCAGATAAAAATCAGAAAGAAGCTTTCTGAGAAACTGCTTTGTTAAGTGCAAATTCATCTCACACAATTACGCCATTCTTTTCATTGAGCAGTTTGATAACACTTTTTTCGTGGAATCTGCAATAGGATATTTGGGAGTGCATTGAAGCCTCTGGTGTCTAAGGGAATATCCTGACATAAAAAAAAATCTTTCTGAGAAACTGCTTTGTGATGTGTGAATCCATCTCACAGAGTTACACTGTTCTTTTCATTGAGTATGGTGCTAAAACTGTTTCCTTGGAATCTCTAATGAGATATTGTGGAGCGCATTGAAGATTACGGTGACAAAGGAAATACCCTCATATTAAAAGTAGAATGAAAGTTTCTGAGAAACTGTTTTGTGTTGTGTTAATTCATCTCACAGAGATACACTATTCTTTTCATGAATCAGTTTGGTAGCACTGTTTTTGTGGTGTCTGAGAAGGGATATTTGGGAGCACATGGAAGCTGATGGTAGAAAGGAAATATGCTGAGATAAAAACTAGAAAGAAGCTTTCTGTGAAATTTCTTTTTGATGGGTGAATTCATCACACAGAGTTACACTTTTATGTTCCTTGAGCAGTTTGGTAGCACTGTTTTTATAGAATCTGAAAGGGGATGTTCAGGAGCTCCAAGGGCCTATGATGAAAAAAGAAACAACTTCAGATAAACCTGGAGAGAAGCTTTTCCAGAGATGGTTTTATGATATGTGTATTTGTGTCATAGAATTTAACCATTTTGTTGGTTGAGCAGTCCATCATCACTGTTTTTGTGGTACCTGAGAAGACTTATTTAGGAGCCCATTGAAGCCTATGGTGACAAAGGAAATATAATCAGACAGAAAACAAAAAGAAGCTTTCTGAGAAACTGCTTTGTGACGTGTGAATTCACGTCATGGATTTACACCTGTATTTTCATCAAGTGGTTTGCTAACCCTATTTCTGTGGAATCTGAAAAGGAATATTCACAAGCGCACTGAGGCAAAAGGTGAAAAGGGATATATCCTCAGACAAAAAGTAGAAAGAAGCTTTCCAAGAAACTGCTTTGTGATGGGTGAATTCATCTCACAGAGTTACACCACTGTTTTCATGGAGCAGTTAGATAAAACTGTTTTTGTGGAATCTGAGAAGGGATATTTTGAATTGCATTGAAGCATGTGGTGACAAGGAAATACACTCCGATAAAAATATGGAAGGAAGCTTACTAGGAAAGTTCTTTGTGATGTGTGAATTCATCTCACCGAGTTACACTTTTCTTTCATTGAGCAGTTTGCTAAAACTGTTTTCCTGGAATCTGCAAAGGGATATTTTGAGCGCATTGAGACCTATAGTGAAAAGTATATATCCTCAGACAAAAACTAGAAAGAAGTTTTCTGAAAAACTGTTTTGTGATGTGTGAATTCATCTCACAGAGTTATACATTTTTTTTCATTGAGCAGTTTGATAACACTGTTTTCCTGGGTTCTGCAATAGGATATTTGGGAGCATATCCAAGTCTATGGTGATGAACAAAATAGCCACAGATTAAAAACTAGAAAGAAGCTTTCTGAGAAACTCCTTTGTGATTGTAGAATTCATCTCACAGAGTTACATGATCCTTTTCATGGAGAAGTTTGGTAGTACTGTTTCTGGGGAATCTGAGAAGGGATATTTTGGATCTCATTGAAGCCTATGGTGTCAAAAGAAATATTCTCAGATAAAAAGTAGAAAGAAGCTTTATGGGAAACTGCTTTGTGATGTGTGAATTAATTTCACAGTGTACCCCCTTTTCATGAAGCATTTTGCGAACACTGTTTTGTGCAATCTGCAAAGGGATATTTGGGAGCACCTTGAGGCCTTTGGTGAAAAAGGAAATATACTCAGATATATACTAGAAAGAATCTTCCTGAGAAACTGTTTTGTGATGTGTGAATTCATCTCACGTTGTTACCCCATTCTTTTCATTGAGCAGTTTGCTAACACTGTTTTCGTTGAATCTGCAAAGGGATACATTGAAGCTTGGAGTGCATTGAAGCTTAAGGTGACAAAGGAAATACCCTCATAAAAACTAGAAAGAAGCTTTGTGAGAAGCTGTTTGATGATATGTTAATTCATCTCTCTGAGTTAAATGATTCTGTTCATGGATAAGTTTGTTAGTAGTGTTTTGATGAATCTGCAAATGAATAATTTGGATCACATTGAAGTCAATGGTGACAAAGGAATTATTCTCAGATAAAAACTAGAAAGAAGCTTTCTGAGGAAGTTCTTTGTGATGTCTGAATTCATCTCACAGAATTACACCTTTCTTTTCATGGACCAGTTTGCTAACACTCTTTCCATGGAATCTGCAAAGTGGTGTTTGTTAGTACTTTGAGGCCTGTAGTGAAAATGTAACATCCTCAGATAAAACGAGAAAGAAGCTTTCTGAAAACTGCTTTCTGATGTGTTAATTCATCACACAGAGTTAAATGATCCCTTTCATGTACTAGTTTGGTAGCATTGTTTTTGGTGAATCTGAGAAGGGATATTTTAGATCACATCCTATGTCTCCTATGGTGACATAGGAGACATCCTAAGATAAAAACTAGAAAGAAGTTTTCTGAGAAAGCTCTTTGTGATGTGTGAATTCATGTCACAGAGTTACATCTTTCTTCTCATGGAGCAGTTTGATAACACTGTTTTTGTGGAATCTGCAATAGGATATTTCGGAGTGCTTTGAAATCTCTAGTGAAAAGGAAATATTCTCAGTTAAAACAAAAGAAACTTTCTGAGAAACTGCTTTGTGATGTATGAATTCATTTCACAGAGTTACACTGTTCTATTCATTGAGCAGTTTCCTAACACTGTTTTCTTGAAAACTGCAATGGGATATTTAAGAGTGTATTGAAGCTTATGGTGACAAAGGAAATATCCTCAGACAAAAACTAGAAAGAAGATTTCTGAGATACTACTTTGTGATTTGGTAATTAATCTCCTGGAATTACACCTTTATTTTCTTGGAGCACTTTACTAACACTGATTTAGTGGAATCTGCATAGGGTAATTTGGGAGCAACTTGAGGCCTATGGTGAAATACCAAATATCGTCAGATAAAAACTAGAAAGAAGCTTTCTGAGAAACTACTGTGTGATTTGCGAATTCATCTGACAGAGATACACGATTCTTTTCATGAAGCAGTTTGGTAGCACTGTTTTTGGGGAATCTGAGAAGGGATATTTTGGATCGCATTAAAGCCTGTGGTGACAAAGGAATTATACTCCGATAAAAACTAGGAAGAAGTTTTATGAGAAACGACTTTGTGGTGCATGAATTAATCTCACTGAGTACACCGTTCTTTTCATTTATCAGTTTGCTAACACTGTTTTTGTACAAGCTGCAAAGGGATATTAGGGAGTGCATAGAGGCCTATGGTGAAAATGGAAATATCCTCAGGAAAAAACTAGAAAGAATCTTTCTGAGAAACTGCTTTGTGACGTGTGAATTCATCTTAGATATTTACACTGTTCTTTTCAATGAGCAGGTTGATAACGCTTTTTCCTGGAATTTTCGATTGCATATTTGGGAGTGCATTGAAGATTACAGTGACAAAGGAAATATCCTCAGACAAAAACCGAAAAGATGCTTTCTGAGAAACTGCTTTATGATGTGTGAATTCATCTCACTGCTTTACGTGTTTCCTTTCATGGAGCAGCTTGCTAAAACTATTTTCGTGGAATCTGCAAAGGAATATTCGTGAGTGCATTGAGGTCTATAGTGAAAAAGGAAATATTCTCATACACAAACTAGAAAGAAACTTTCTGAGTAACTACATTGTGATTTGTGAGTTCATCTCACAGAGTAATACAGTTCTTTTCATGGAGCCCTTTGCTAGCACTGTTTTTGGGGAATCTGAGAAGGGATATTTTCAATCACATTGAAGCCTATATTGACAAAGGAAATATTCTCAGATAAAAACTACATAGAAGCTTTCTGAGAAGATTCTTTGTGATGTGTGGATTCATCTCAAAGAGGTACACCATTATTTTCTGGAGCCACACCATTCTCTTCTTTGAGCAGTTTGATGACACTGTTTTCGTGGAATCTGCAATATTATATTTGGGAGTGCATTGAAGTCTATGGCTACAAAGGAAACATCCTCAGAAAAAATGAAAAAGAAGCTTTCTGTGAAACTGCTTTGTGATGTGTGATTTCATCTAACAGACTTACACCATTGTTTTCACTTAGAAGTTTGCTAACACTTTGTTCATGGGATCTGCAAATTGATATTCAGGAACACTTTGAGGAACATGGTGAAAAGGAAATATCCTAAGATAAAAACTAGAGAGAAGCTTCTAGGAAACAGTTTTGTGATGTGTGAATGCATTTCCCATAATTACAGCATATTTTTCATGGAGAAGTTTGGTAGCCCTGTTGTTGGGGAATCTGATAAGACATATTTTGGATCGCATTGAAGCCTATGGTGAAAAAAGAAATATCGTCAGATAAAAATTAGAAAGAGACTTCCTGAGAAACTGCTTTGGGATGGGTGTATTCATCTCACAGAGTTCCACCATTCTTTTCTTGGAGCATTTTGCTACTCTGTTTTCATGGAATCAGCAACAGGATACTTAGGATCGCATTGAAGCCTATGGTGACAAAGGCAATATCCTCAGACAGAAACCAAAAGAAGCTTTCTGAAAAAATGATTTTGATGTTCAATTCATCTCACAGATTTACACCTTTCTTTTCATGCAGCAGTTTGCTAACACTTTTTTGTGGAATCGGCAAAGAGATATTCGCAAGCGCATAGAGGCCTATGGTGAACAAGGAAATACCCTCAGACAAAAACTAGAAAGAAGCTTTCTGAGAAACTGCTTTGTGATTTCTGAATTCTTCTTACAGAGTTACATGATTCTTTCCATGGATCAATTTGGCAGCAGTGTTTTTGGGGAAACTGAGATAGGACATTTTGGATTACATTGAAGCCTATGGTGAGGAAGGAAATATCCTCAGATAAAAAGTAGAAAGAGGCCTTCTGAGAAAGTTATTTGTGATGTGTGAATTCAACTCACAGAGTTACACATTTTTTTTTTCATGGGACATTTTGCTAACGCTGACTTCATAGAATCTGCAAAGGGATATTTGGGAGTGAGTTGAGGCCGATGGTGAAAAGGAAATATCGTCAAACAAAACTAGAAAAAAGCATTCTGAGAAACAGTTTTTTGATATCTGAATTCATTTTATGGAGCCACACCGTTCTCTTAAATGAGCAGTTTGATAACAGTGTTTTCCTGGAATCTGCAAAGGGATATTTGGGAGTGAGTTGAGGCCGATGGTGAAAAAGGAAATATCATCAGACAAAAACTAGAAAAAAGCTTTCTGAGAAACAGCTTTTTGATGTCTGAATTCATCTTATGGAGCCACACCGTTCTCTTCACTGAGCAGTTTGATAACACTGTTTTCGTGGAATCTGCATTAGGGTGTTTTGGAGAGTATTGAAGCCTATGCTGACAAAGGAAATATCCTCAGATAAAAACCAAAAATAAGCTTTCTGTGAAACTGTTTTGTGATGTTTGAATTCATCTTACAGAGGTACACCGTTCTTTTCATTGAGAAGTTTGCTAACTCATTTTTCATGGATTCTGCAATGGAATATTCCGGAGCACATTGAGGAATGTGGTGAAAAGAAAATATCCTCAGTTAAAAACCAGAAAGAATCTATCCGCAAAACAGCTTAGGATGTGTGAATTCATCTCACAGAGTTACACCACCCTTTCCATAGAGGAGTTTGGCAGCACTCTTTTGGGGAATCTGAGAAGGGATACTTTGAATAGCATTGAAGCCTATATTGTAAAAGGAAACATCCTAAGATAAAAACTTGAAAGAAGCTTTCTGAGAAACTGCTTGCTTTGTGATGTGTGAATTCATCTCACAGATTTACATAACTCTTCACTTGGAGCAGTTTGCTAACACAGCTTTCCTGGAATCTACAACAGAATATTTGGGAGTGCATTGAAGTCTACAATGACAAAGGAAATATCCTGAGACAAAAAACTTTCTGAGCAACAGCTTTGTGATGTGTGAATTCGCCTGACAGATTTACACTTTTCTTTCATGGAGCACTTTTTTAACACTATTTTTATGGAATCTACAAAGGGATATTCGGGAGAGAATTGAGGCCTATGGTGAAAAGGAAATATCCTGAGGCCAAAATAGAAAGAAGC
>NW_016814817.1:0-1164 GCF_001698545.2 Rhinopithecus bieti | reverse complement strand
CCTGGTAAGAAGTTTTAACCATATATCAGGCTGCAGAGCCCAAGGAAAGGACAGACCACAGACAGCATCTGACTTTTCCCAGCATAGGCAGGGGACTTGGTTAACTCTACATGTCTCAGGCCTTACTAGCATTTAAATGGCTGTAAAACAGACAAGTCAAAAAATTATACAAAATTGTCATAGACCAAGTATCTAAATTCTGAAATTTTTTAAAATTTTACCAATAATCTTAAAAACTATCTTTGTTTACCAAAGATTACTGAAGTTATATTAATTAAAAGGAATTAAATAAAATATTTGTGGGCAGATTTCTCATGAATGCTTTATCCTCATCCCCTTTGGTACTGTCCCCGTTATAGTGAATGAGTTCTCATTAGATCTGGCTATTGAAGAGTGTGTGGCACCTCCCAACTCTCCCGCTTGCACCTGCTTTCACCATGTGATGTGCCTGCTCACTTACCATATTCTGCCATGATTGTAAGTTTCCTAAGGCATCCCCAGAAGCCAAGCAGATGCCAGAATCATGCTTCATATACAACCTACAGAGCTGTGTGCCAACTGAACCTATTTTCTTTATAATTACCAAGTGTCAGCTTCATCTTTATAGCAATATGGGAACATAGTAATACACTGGCTCCCCCAGAAGAGAGAAATGCTGGGGGATGAGACAGTGCAATGCTTCCACAATGTATGTCATCACACGAACATTTTCCCATGGCTGCTGGGCAACCCATCACCCATCAGCCTATTCTGTAGTCAGCCCATCCCTCATTCCATGCCTTCTAGGTGCCCAAGAGCATGCATTTATTATCAAAACATGCAAAGAAAGGCGTATCACCCTGTAGTAATAACCACTCACTGTAAGCAACTGCCATTAGCCATCCTTAAAAATATATCTCCTACATAGTTATTACACACTCAGGCTAAATGTTCTGTCATAATGCAAAATTATTTCTGATGCCCTCAAAAGTCAAAAAGGTCAGTTAACACAATGCAAAACAGTGTAGAGCCTTAGAATTTGAGAGGGATCTCTCTATTTACAATTCTTGGGGATCCAAGAGGAAAACAGGTTTCTCCCAAAACAAAGTCTGAGGTTCCTTCTCTGTTTTCCCCAAGGGATCCCATCTGTTAGAAATTACTTTAGGTTCCCTCATATGGACACTG